>NW_010254404.1:8172-49163 GCF_000690775.1 Eurypyga helias
CTATGCTAAATGAGAGTATTGGCTCTATGTTTTTCCACTGGGGACTAAGTAAAATTCTAGAGAGTAATGCCAAGGTGCAAGGAAGAACTGGAGTCGCTGGACTGTGTTCCTATTATGTAGCTACGCAGGGTGGAAATGTTCTGATGGTGCTGGAGGTGGTGAAACTCACCTTTTGCAAACACCTCTTGGGGTGCAGGAGCTACAACTAAATGAGAGTATTGGCTCTATGTTTTTCCACTGGGGACTAAGTAAAATTCTAGAGAGTAATGCCAAGGTGCAAGGAAGAACTGGAGTCGCTGGACTGTGTTCCTATTATGTAGCTACGCAGGGTGGAAATGTTCTGATGGTGCTGGAGGTGGTGAAACTCACCTTTTGCAAACACCTCTTGGGGTGCAGGAGCTACAACAGTCCCTTCCCTTGTCAGCTTTCTACCTGGGCATCACCTGACCCATGTTGCTTTGCTCTCTACTTCTCCAGTAGAGAAGAGGAGTGTTGCTGGCTTGGTGATGAGGAAACCTGAGCCCAGGTGTTTGCTAGGGGTTGGAGATTAACAGGACACTTGGTTGGAAGGATAGTTACAGTTTCTAGTCCTCTCTCAGGTCTATGTACTTTTAGTTAGCAAATAGTCTGGGGTTAGTTTGATACGAGATCTAAGTGTTTTTCAAACAACAGATACCCAGGTTGAACTGGGTACCCACTTAGACTGTATAATAAAGAAGAAAAACCTAGGTCAAGTCTTTAGCCTACCAAATTTGAGACTGCAAAACACTGACCCTAAGGATGAATTTTCTTTCTTTTGCAGCTGCAACCGTCTACGAAACATTCAGAATATCCTGACAGAGAGCAGCAAATCTCAACCTGATGGAATCCTTTGCATTTTAGGTTGGTTTTACTTTTTTTTTTTATTCCCTTTGTTCTAGCTCATAAAGATGTGTTTCAGAATGATGATCAGCTCCTCCATCCTCCCCCAAGTCCAAGCCCTGTTTCTCAGCAAGAGGGCAGCTGTCTGATTGTTACATGCTTTTGTCCCTAAATAATTATTAGGCCTATTTACTTATTTCAGGCAAACTTGCTATAACATTAATATCATCAATATTCTTCTAAGCTTTATGAAAATCAAGTGGGTGGAGGGAAGAGAGAATCTTCGTTAATGTCCAAATTGAAGGAAAGATCAGGAGCATTTAATCCATGTCTATTTGGAGGAAACATTCGGTTGTCTAGGCAGTGTTTGCTTTCTAGCTGGTGCTTGGCATAGAAGTTCAAGGCTCAAGGTACATGCGTTGCAGCTGTTTTCCCCGTGGAGATGGGGAAGTGGAAGGGATTAGGAGGTGCTGAGATTAAGGGAGTGGAGAAGAGCAGAGGAGTGCTCTTAGGGATCACTGCTCTGCTTAGGTTAGGGGTCGTGATAGGCAGAGCTATGGAGGGTGGTGGCCGAGAACAGCCTTGTCTTATAAAAGGTGGGGAGGAGATTCAGAAAACTGTCAGAATTAATAAAACTTGAATTTAGGGAGTGGGAGCTCTTGCTTCAGGAGAAGTATTTCAAAATGCATTTAGAATCACATGAGAAATTCGGGAAGCAGTTCTGATTACATGGTGTGTGGTTTCAGTGCTTTATTTCTTCTGTGACAGGAAGAAAAGGGTGATATGAAATAAAGCTGCATATACAAGTATGCTGTAGGAAAGTAACAGAGGTTTTGTACTGCTTTAATATCATTTCTATATGTAACATTGGCTCTTGTTTTTATTATATAAGCAGCATTGAGATATTAAAGGACAAATTTAGGTATGATGAATAATATTCCTTAGAGGAAAGGACTAAGGAGTGATAATTTAAATAATGTATTACATTTAAAGATGGAGAAATCTAATGTAGTCCTGAAGAAGCTGTGTGTAGTAACGGGCTTGCTTTAAGAAATGATACAACAACCTAGGGTGTTCGTGTGTGTGGGGTTTTTAAAATTTTTTTATTTAATGAAGTAGCAAGAAACCTTGAAGAAACTCATTTACTGAACCACAAAAAAGTTGTAAATGTGTATAACCTAGCTGTCTCTTGGTCTGTCCTAACTGTATAACACTACTTTTCCTATCTCACATTCTCTAGGGTAATGTTTGGGAAGTCTTTGTCTAAGTAGTAAGTTTACAGCTAGAAGGTCCATAAGGTCACTGTGTCAACCTTCCAAAGAAACAATGATACAGGATAAAGTCCTTGTTGGTTGCCTTTGATGCTAGTCTAGTTTAATAAATATATCAAGTTGTGCTATCTCGCTATTGACACTGTAGTATTTCTTGACTGTTACTAACTCTGAAGTCCGAAGCAAAGAATAGTCACTCAAAACATTGTACGGCTTCAGGGAAAGCTTTACAGGCGAAAGGAATTGCTTTGTGTAATCCTCGGTGTAATGTGGAGTATTTAAATCCATGCATAAGACTATACCTCTTAATAAATAAGCATTTCTGTTAGGGAAATATAGGAAGGGTGTTTTGTGATTAGACCTGTGCTTTGCACTGATCTTTTTCAGCGCCCACAATGGCACTGTTGTTGTCTAATCTGACCTGTCTAATGTAGCCTGCTGAATTTCTCACATAACTTCTAATTAAACAGGCATGTCACTCTGTTACAAATGCATTAAATCTGTCTTCAAATACAAGCTCCAGATGACAAAAAATATGCTGTTGTACATCTTGAGTCCTGTTGACTTGCATGGAAAGCAGATACTCATAACTATGCTTTTTTCAGTCAGTGCATGTTATTTTTCACTTGGCTGTCTTTAGTGATCTAGAGTTAATGCATTTCCTTCACCCCAACTTTAATTTCACATATGGGGCTGTGAGATAAAAACAGTATAAACTTTCATAGCTTCTTTTCAAGTACGTTAATATTTATACTGAAATTAAACCCAGCATTGTGAGATTCCAAAGGGAGATGAGAACTGGCCAGTTATTGATAGAATTATTTGTGTAATTACAGCTGATTTTTTTAATTTTTTTTTTTTTTAATAATCCTGTCATCTTATTTGAAAGTGGATGAATGGTAGCGTTCCTGCATTCCTTGCTGGGGAGAAAAGACTTCACCACTGATAGGAAAAAGGAATTTGGAGGTTGGCATGTCAGACATTTTTAAAATGCTGTGATGTCTCAGCTGGAGTGTGTTGCTGTTAAAGCTGCTAAGAAAACAGAATATCAAACTACTTAAATTATACTCTCTTTTTTTAATCAGTGGTGTGTCTTGCGTCTTAACCTTTGATCACAGGTTTTCATCTCAAGGTTAAGTTGATGTGATTTCTGAGGATATGTATTTAGATTCAGTAGGGTATGTCTGTAAATCTGACTGTAGTTTAGGTGTTCTAATTGTAGATCAAACTGTTTTCACAGTTCAGCATAGCTAAGCTAAATTTTTAGAGCTCCATATTTACTTTTTATCCTCCCTGAAGAGTATAGGAATGCTTCAGAGGCTGTACTAGTAAATTTTTTCTTGGTTCTCTTCATGTATTACTATATTTTTAGATATATTTTTTTCCTCCATAGTATCTGTCCTACACAGAGCTCTTCCTCTTTAGGATGTGCGAGAAACCTCACCAGTATTTAGTACGTTGCGTTGATTGTTCATCCCATTCCCTTTCCAAGCGGACACTATTTAATGGTTAATGTGCCGCTTCTAATAGATGGCAGTTCCACAACTGCACGTTGGTTTTGGGCAACTGTCTGGCCATTCTCCCCAGTCTCACCTCCCTTCTACCTCCTGGGTGTCCCTGGAGCTCACATGGCTGTTTCATGTGGTATGGAACAACAATTTTTTTTTTATTTCCCCATACTTGGCCAGACTAGTTTTCTACCAGTTTAACAAACCGAATCAGCTTGTTGAGAGGTCAGATAAGCTCTGACTGCAGGAGAAGGAACAGGAATGGCTCTTTGGGCAGCCCTGAGCTGTTAGACTGAGTCATTGTCTAACTACACCCTTGTGATGAGTTGGGAACAGGCTGGGAATTACTGAACTCACAGCTCAGCTGGAGACAGGCGTGGGGGTTTCCTAATTAAGAGCCTTCCCCATTGTTCTGCTGAGGACTCCTGATATGCTTTCTGGAGGTATCTTATCCTTGTCATTGTTTTATTTCCTGTTTATTTTCCTCTAACTATATCTGTTTGCTTAACTCCATGTGTTTCTGTAGAGTAGTATTAAAGCCTCAGTATGAAAGCTCCTTTCTGTACTCCATACTTAAAACCCACCAAAAACCCCACAAAACCCAAGTATTCTGCAGAGTTAATGGTTTTTTGGTAAGCTAATGTCTTCGCTGCTAGTCTGTCAGGATTCTTCAAGCAGTAAATTCACCCATGTCGTCTATTGTATGAGTTAAGCTTATCAGCTGCCCCCCTTGTTAACATCTTTTTGGCTTCTCTTCCCCTCCTTCTGTCATCAACTGAAAAAGCAGGTTGTAGTATTTAGCTTTGAGGATCTCTGCTCCAAGCCTGGAGAATTGCTGGTGCAGCCAGATAAAACCTCAAACTCTTCAAATGATGGCAATATTTAACTTCTTAATGAGTGCAGTTTCTCTTTTTTCTTCTCATCTTCCAGACTTTTTAATGATCTGTTCTTTCTGCTTCGCTGTGTTACTCAAGTTTGCCTACCCCTGAGCACACTACCTTAGCTTTTTAGGGTGTGGAGACCCTAGCAATGAGCCTGATAGCAAGTGCAAATGTCATGGCCGCTTTCATCCATGCTGGCCTATAGTTAATCTAACAAGATCCCCTCGACGTCTGATGTTAGTGATGTTTGCTCGTGAACCAAGTAATACTGCTTGCAGAACAACTGATCTATGAGCTTGCTGCCACTGAAAGGGACTCTCTTAACACCTGCTTTGTGCCAGATTATTGCTCATCTGATTGCCTTCAAAAGTTGCTTCAGTTAGGCAAGTAATCAGTAAAACAGATTATCTTGAGGACAGTGTGCTAGCTTTCTAAGGCTATGACTGATTACATTTAAATGGAGTTCCCTAGGACAATGGGGTGGCTGCTTTCTGGAAGAAGGGAGACTCCACACTTGGTTTTAACTAAAATCCCGCAAAGAGACAGGGGCTTTCCGCCAGTAATAAGTGTGTTGAGTCCCATTGAATTCTAGATTACATTGGTACACTGCTTTCATGGGGCTGGAAACATAAATAAAATGAGACTGTGTTCTCCCTCTCCTCCCTCTTTTGCACTGTCTCTGAGTAACCAGATCCATGGCAGCCTGGTTATGCGGCAAATTATTGGCACAGCAAAGGTGAAAAATGAGTGGCTGGGTCTGCGCAGTCTTTAGCTGAGACTTATCCGTGCCATGACCTGAGATTCAGATTGACTGCTCAGACTCTTGAGGCTCCATCTGTCAAGAGGCACTTCCTAACTCAGGGAATTTGACTCCTTTTAAAAAAGAGCATGTTATTGGTGCTGATAATCATGAAGCCATGAGTGGGGAGCAGAATTAGAGAGGTTCATAACCTCAGTATAATTTGAAGTGGTTGAATGTGTCCCAGCTGTAGCCTTACACCAGATATCTGATGCCTTGGAAAATATATGAGCTATCCAAAGGCCAATTATTACACAAAAAAGGGAGTTCATTAACATGTGGGATTCAGTAGCTGGATGCAGACATGGCATCTGGTTAGCACTTTAAGGCTGAAGCTTGACTTAAAAAAAAAGGATGTAGTTAGGAGAGTCTAGGGTTTGTTCCAATTTACGGTACGTTCACGTGACTCTCGAGTAGTTTTGGTTTGCAATGCAAGTCCTGAAATCCAGGCCATTATCAGTGTCTTGTCCATCTTCTTTGGACAGTGGTAATAAATCTGGATTTATTGGGAGCCATCCAACTGTATCCTAATATAACTTGGTAGGAAAACTTGATGGTAGTGTTTATGAGAAATTTTGTAGCATTTAAGACTGGTGACCTCTGCCATGTGTGGATGTCAAAGATGCTGCTTCATGCGTAGTTTTATTTGTGGAGAAATCTTGATTTACTATAGTAGAATTAGGAATTATGACTGTGACTGTCTTTAAGAGAGATTTAAAACATTTCCTAAATCTGTGGCCAGTTTCCTTTCCTCTTGTATTTATCTTCTATTTCTTCATGCTCCAGCTCTTCAATTATTTTAATTTTCCCAAGGACCAGAAAAGGCTTTCCTTGGAAGCTGTTCATATACCATATGTTTTGTCAGAGTATCTTTTCTTGGTTTGTTAAAAAGTCCTCACTGGCTTTCTGGTGACTCAGGGACTGCACTGTAATACTGATAAGATAATGTTTAATCATGTATTCTAAAGCAGGAGATTTAGGTCACAGGATTAGTTTGTTAGGAAGCTTCAATCAAGAACATATTAATTGGAATACATATTGCATACAGACAGATGTTTGAATTACTATATAAAATTGAACTTCTGTTGATGCAGAGCACTGTGGAAAACTAGATTTTATTTTTTTTTTTAAGCAATACCTGTGGATTTAGGTCAAGAGTGGAATGTCAGCATGTGGCCATGAACTTGCAAAAACTCCTTTTTCCCTACCCTGTTTCCCCAGTATTTTCAATGGGCATAAGTGCGCAATGTATGTGAGGGAGTTGCATTAACACTCCTGTTTTAAAGTTTTCTTATTCGGGAAGAAAACAAACTTTTCAGGTGTACGGTGTTAGGAGACGTAACACTTTGTGTATGGGTTTGGTTTTCCAGGAATTGATAGTCGATACAACGAAGGTTGCCGGGAACTGGCTAACTATCTGCTTTTTGGCTTGTACAACCAGAGTAACAACGACTTTGAAAGAACTGGGTTTCCTGAAGAAGTTCTTGATGGTGAGTAACATGCTCAACATTTTTACTTATTCTTCAGTTTTCTGAAAGGAAAGTGAACCGGAAAAAAGGAGCAAACCTCAAAAAAAAAAAAGTAAACCCCTAATTGCGTATGCACACCTGAAAACTGTTCTTAAAAAGGCTGCTGATAGTCTTGCTTTTAATCACATCCCCGATACATACATTTCTCCCAAGTGTTCTAAACAAATACAGCCCATTATGAGAAATCCTAGTTCAGTCAGAGTATGAATGTACATCTGTTATCCATTATAAAACCTCTGGAGTTCTAAAATACTTCTTGTTTTACATTAACATATCAACTCCTGTAATATTTGGAAGGTGGCATATCACCATGATCATAGATTATTATTCCTTTTTTTGCATGAAACTTTGAGTACCTACCCCATACACTATAACTAATTTTTAGTTGGAGCAACCTTCTGATGTAATATCCGGTAAAACCAACCATAGTTCACAGTTTTGTAAGTGCTCTCTAAGGACTCATCGCTGGCAGTCTTGGCTTTTTAAAGGACAGGCTGATGCAAGTTCTGTGTAAGACTTGCCAGTAAACGCACAGTTGTTCTGAACAGTAAGAAGCACTATTGTACTTGGAACTTTGTATTGCTGCCGACTGTTTCTTTGTGAAAGAAGTGGGGAATGGTTGTGAATTCCGAGCAACCATTTTCTTTTGATGAGGTACATTATAGGAGAATTCTGTGCGCTTTTTTGTACCCGTATAATTCTTCTGTGTTTGGAATCTTGATGCTGGAATAATATTTGGTTTTCTTATTGCAGATATAATCATATTAATAAAACCTGACAGTGTCCATCTGTACTGTAACCCTGTGAATTATAATCATTTTTTGCCTTATGTGGCATACTGGAGGAACTTGCATTTTCACTGTCTAACTGAAAATGAGGTAAGTGTCAAATGACTGCAGATGAGAATTGCTAATGAACTGATACTCAAAGTAGATCTATTTTTAACATTCCTTCCAGAAGTCTTTTTTAATTTTTCATACTCAGCAGGGGAATGATCTGCCTATATATATGGGTATTAATCATTTTGCTAATGTATGCAAGAATAATACGTTTTTAATAGTTTGTATTTGTTGGAGCATGAAGACAAATTGCTTCCCTCTCCCACTAATTACTATTGCTTTGGCATGAGTCAATGATCTTTTTATAAAGAAAATCATGTGGGTTGTGAGAAATGCAGAATCTCATTCAAGTACCACAGTCAAGACTGAGATTTCCAAGGATAGCCTTATTTGCTACCAAAGCAGTGTTTTGATGCATTGTATGTCAATAGTTTTAGAATATTAGGAAAGATTGCTTTAGTAAGCTGTTTAAAATCAAGAAACCTTAGTATGTATTTCCATTTTAACTTTCAGCTCTTCCTTTCAAGAGCTATTAAGCTCACATTCATTGATCCACGAGTGATGTGAGTTTCATCTTGCATGTAAAAGTCAGGGTGTTCTTAGAAAAGCTGTGTTTATCACAGTGAAGTAGTTAGAGGAGTAAAAATATGAAAATACTGTTTGTCTAGGAGTAGAACAAGAACCTTTTTATTCCAATTGAGACTGGAAATGCTTCTTTCTAAATACCATCATGGGAACTACCCACCCCCACCCCCCTTCAATTCTATGTCGTTCCTTTTTTAAATTCGGATTACACTGAAATCTGAAGGGCTTGGGTTAGGAACCTGTCATGCCAGTGGGTGAAGCTGGTGGAAGAATCAGTGAAGAGATCGGGGAGACAAACATTTTGTTCCCTTGAGCTTCCACCTTGAAAGTGATGGGACTTAGGATAGATTGATTGTGGTTTTATGTGGCTGTTTAGATCAGAATGATGAAAAAATCAGGTTAGAAGGGACCTCTGTAGATGAGAGAATCTGGTTCCAACCTCCTGCTTAAGTCAGGGTTAGCAATGAGATCAGATCAGGTTACTTGAGGGTTTTTTGCAGTTGGATGTTGAAAGCAGCCAAGGATGATGACTGCAGAACTACTTCTGGCGCTCTGCTCCATTACCTGACTGTCCTAATAGTGAAAAAGTGTTTCTTTTTGTCCAATCTGAACCTCTCATGTTTTAAATCATGCTCTTTGCATGCGTCCTGCCTCTGCAGATCACTGCAAAGGGCCTGGCTTCACTGTCTCTGTGTTTTTGTGGGTGTTGGAAGGCAGGTATGAGGTCCAGCCGTTGCCTCCTGTAGGCTGAACGAGCCTGGGTCTCTCCTTGTAGGACAAGTATTCCAGCTCACTGATTGTTCAGTGATCAACCCACTGAAACTTGCTCCAGTTTGCCAATGTCTGTTTTGTGTGTGGGTCCCAGAACTGGATGCAGCGTTTTAGATACGGTCCCATGAGTGCTGCATAGAGGGGATAATTACTGCTTGTTAAGATGTAAACAGCTGAACTGCAGGTTAAGGCATGCCGTAGCAAAATCTGGAGCCTGGCTTCATCAGGTTTTTCTGTTGCCAAAATCCCTATTGAAAGGGCAAATCTTGAAGTGTACCTGATGGTGGTACAACACACATTTTGGAATCAAGACTGGAGTAGTTCTTAACACACTATTATTAGCACAACTGCAATCTTGGCTATTGAATTTAAAGCTGTGTCTGCTTCTGGGCTTTTATGTGATTTATCATGGTAAGTAGGAACCCTAATCGCACAGTACTGGCATGAAATAATGGCGTAACTGGAAAGGTAAACTATATGCCTTGCTATTTGTGGAAATGAATGGAAAAGTTTGATTTCTGACCTTGAAAATACAAGGCTTACTTCACTGCTCTTTCATGTCAGTGAGCTGAGCAATGTACTTCCAGTCACATTGCTAATGGATATGAATTGTCGATTTCCTAGATAATTTCTAAAGTTCCTGACCTTTTTTTAGTTTCATTTTTATAAAAGCAAGCAAAAGTTATTTTTTTCAATGATAGAAATGCTTAAAAGCCACTACAGGTAATACTCCTGTAAATAGGATGCACTTTAAGCCTGACACAGCAACGTTTCTTGGTTGTTCTTTCAGAAGTAAAGCCATGTGCAGCTCTAGATGAGTTTGGCAAAACCTATAACCTGTCCTTCCTTCCTTGCTTCCTGCTTGCCTTTAACTGCACCATAGGAATTCAAGCGAATATCATAGTTAATCAGATATGAAAACGTATTATTCAAGAATGCCTGTTTTCAAAATGGCCAGCTAAGATTGACGTACTGAGATTTGGTGCGTACTGTATAAGCTTTCTGAGTGTCATGATTTTACCGTTTATGGAACTGGCTGTAGTTCTACCTGCAGTAGCAGATTGTGAGGAAGCCTTTAGCACGCTGCCAAAAACCAAGTTCTTATTCTAATGGCATTTTAAGTCTTGAGAAACTGGCAGTTGTTTGGGGCTTGGCTTTGAACTGCAACTTTGATCTGCCTTCCTGGGATTGAAGAAAGAACACATCATGGAAGAACTTGGGCTGCATCTTAAATTCAGACTTGTCTTAAAAGAACTTGTTCTTAAAATAAATTTGTTGGATGTACCCTGAAGCTCACAAGAGCTATATATAAAACATTCATAATCATGTAATTTACCTTGATATTAAGTTTGGAGTGCTGTACATTTAAAAAAAAAAAAAAATTTGACAAAACACCACTGCCTTCTGATCTTGCTCCAGGAAACACGTGGCTCTTGAAGTTCCCAGTGGTGCTAGGCCTGTTGGTTTCAGATAAAAATCAGAGAGCAGTTTTACATTTTTGTTCTGTTATAAGAAATATGTGTGATTTGTCTCTTCAGTCTTGCTTCTGTGCTTTCCTGAGCCATAAATATGATATTTGTTCTTCACTCCTGCCCTTCAGTCTGCTGTAGTCTTCTAACAACTTCAGTCCACTACTAGTGTGAAACAGCAAGATCCTGTTGCATGGTGGTGTCTCCTCTTCTTTCCTCCTCCTTTTCCTACATAAACCTCTCCCTCAGGCAGAAATTGGTTCTCATTGCATCTTCTGTGATCTGAGGCCGATCTCATCCCTCTGCTTTCCCGGTTTAGTGTTGCTAAGCTGCTAATACTGGATTTTTTTTTCCTGTCAGTGTCAAGTTTTTTGTGGCACACCAGTTGGTATTCTCAAAATATAATTTATTGTTTAAGAATTGGCCAGCATCTAGTAGATAATCCTGTTCTGGACTTCACTGGAAGCTGAAAATAAAGTATATATTTATGTCTTCGTATAACCTTATTAAAAACTTTGCTCTGAAGTTTGATTTTTTTTTCAAAAAAAAAAAACCAGCCACGCTTACCATTGGTATGGATACATCCCGGCCATGAGGGAGTTTCCAAAATGCAGATGATAAAGGGCTTCTTTAACTTGTGGAAGCTGTAGGTAATATTTTAGTGGATTACATGGAGTGACATTTGCCGTGGAATTAAAACAGCACAATACATAATCTCTTTAGTGCAAATCAAATTGGGTGTGCTTATTATAATTTGACTTCAAATTACTTCTTTCAGTATGAAGATGAAGAAGCTGCAGAGGAATTCAAAATTTCCAGTTTTGTAGACATGGTTCGAGATTGCAGTCGCATTGGTATTCCATACAGCTGCCAGGGTAGGTTTGCTTGTTTTGCAGCATGTTGTGCGGTTCAGGGCATGAGTTTCCTTGCCTTTGGTAAGAAATAAGGATTATTATGTCAATAGTTTCTTTTTAGCCTGTTTTTCCTTAAGAGTTGAGCTTCTTTCTGAAAAATTAAGCCCTTAGACTTCATCTGAAGAGTGAATGCTCGCAGCATGAGGCAAAGAAATAATTTGCATTCAGAGAAGGGTGTTCTGCTGATACAGAAGTTTTCTATTCAGATGGGAGCTCCAGATAAATACTTCTTTATGTAAGGAAAGAATAAACACTTCGTTATGCAAGTTTCCTTTTTTAGCACTGAAAAAATGGACTGCAAGGCTTCCTGTTATGATCTGTTGCCAGCCTTGCAGCCTGAGCAGTGTAATCTTACATTGTTTAGTCAAGTGTACTTTGCAGCATCCCGAGGGTGAATAATGCAAAAGCAATCCAGTGAATGTACTTCACTGTGTAGCATGAGAGTGTGGGGTTTTTGATCCATAGTACAGTAGGTGAGAGTCAAAATAAGGCGGAACAAAAAGAGAAATTACATTTTATTTTTGAACCATGTAAGTTCAAATCAAGCGCTTCCCCCCCCCCCCCCACCATTGCTCCTCTTGAGGAAAGGATAATATGCTCTGACTACCTGGAAAGTCATTAATGGGTCAGGGCATGGAGCAGGATGGTTGTTCTTTGTTAGCAAGTACCTAAGGGAGGTGTGTAGCTTAAGGTTAATAATCAGACTTGAGATGGCTTAAGGTTTCACGGAGGAGTACCACACTAAATAGTTTTCCTCTCCTACAACTTAAAATTCTGATTAATATGGGGATGATGTTGACAGTTTTTTACTTAAGACGAGCTATTTGAAGAAATTTGAGTAAGCAAAGCACTTGAATTTTCATGGGCACAGATTTACTAATGGTCTTGGAATGAAATTTGCAAAGAGACATAATATCCTTTACTAGACTGATAGCTGGAAAAAGGGGACAAAATTTGGGGCATGGATAAAGGATTTTCTAAAAGCTACTGCCTTTACAAAAAAACCCCTTTTTTAAATTAGAGATTTTAAGTTGTACAAAGACAGGATAATTGACACCCTTTATTAGAATCACAACTCTTTAGACCTCACAGAAAGTTAAATTGCCAGTGAGAAAATGTTTCTGTGTAACATTTCTTTTGCAGGTCATCTACAGATATTTGATATGTTCATTGTTGAAAAGTGGCCAATAGTGCAGGCTTTTGCACTAGAAGGAATTGGAGGTGATGGCTTCTTTACAATGAAATATGAAGTGAGTAGTTATGTTTTTCATTTTCTTCCATTTCCATTCTGAAGCAGAAATTGAATCATGAATTATTTCACTTGGAAAGTACCTTTTGAGATCATCTAGTCCTGACTCACTCCTCGAAGGAGGGCCAGCTTCTAAGTTGGATGAAGCTTTTCAGATCTTATGAAGCTGAGGTTTTTTTATGTGCAAGGATGGAGACACCACAGTCTTGCCGAGAGACTGGTATGAGTTACACAGCACTCTGTCCTGGATAAATGATGATTGTTTGGTTCCCCGCCCCAGCCCCTGCTGTGATTTGGAATATTTTTTCTCATCCTGTAGATTGTTCTCTGCCAGTAACAGAAAACACCTTTATGTTTAAGGTCTGCTAGATGGGTCTAGATCTTAAAGAGCAGTGAAGAGAATCTGGCCAGTGGCAGATGCCTTGAAATTAACCAAGAAAATAAGAACTGACTGTATTTCTTGGGTCGTTGGTTTTGACACAAGAAATGTATCTGCTTTTGTGACCAACAATATATATTCTTGGGTTGCTGAATAGCACAGCAGTTAAGATTTTTTGGATGATGCTCCTAGTTTTAAAAATGGTATGCAGTTCCACTCAGAGCAGCCTGTGTCATTTGAAATGCCTGTTTAATAAATATACTCTACCAGCATCTTCAGAGGACAGCTTTGTATTTATGTACTTGCTTGAAGCTTCTTTAATTTTCTTGGACCTCTGCCACAGAAATGCAGATGTCCTATTTTTCTTTTCACTTCTCCATTTTTACAGCCAGAATGTTCTTTGTCTGGCTTATGACAGCTGGAAAAAACCCAAGCAATTAATAGTACCATTGTTAAAGCCTCATCACATGCAGTACTGTATGTGCTTGCTCAAATATCTATTATGTGAGCTCAAGTGTACCTTTGTCTGAGCGTTGTGCTCTTTCCACTCATACCTTTTTTTTTTTTGTTCTCCATTCCATCATTAGTACTGTAATGATCTTGTGGTGTGAACCTATCAGAACCATTAAATACAGAGCGCGAATAGATGAGCATCCTTCTGCAGATCTGCCTAAGTACCAATATCCCTTCTTGATGTCTGAAATGAGTCAATTAAAATTTGACTGTGAATTTGGGAGTTGTTTGGGCCTTTAGTTACCTTTGCCAATTCATTTTGTGAATCCTTAGAGGCTTTGAGAAAATTTGTAGGCACAGTGGGGCGATGACTTTGTAAAGACAGAGCCTCTCCTGTTTCATTATGGGAGTTGATAATGTCTTCACAGCACTCCTGCAGACTTAAAAATGAGGAATGAAAATTGAGGTCGGTGTGTTAGTTCTGGCAGTTCAGCCAGTTCCAGCTTGAGTTCTTGCTTTCTTCCTCGTTCAAGTCATAAGGGGATTTCAAGAGGGAAGTAGCATTCTTAACTTTTTACATAACTGTTTATGCATGGTTCTGTTAGGCAGCTGCTGTATGTCACAGATGGGAAGGAAAAACCAATCTATGGGAGGAAGTACTTTTGGGATCACTGTAAATGATCTATAAATGAATACTTCTGCTGTTATTAGAAGGGGGTGTTATCAGTATGTTTTTAGCTCCCTAAACTGACTTCCTCTCTGCTGTGTGTTCCTGCTGTTAGATTTGAAGATAGTCTAATGATGATAACTTAGTAATTTTTTTCAGTGTTTTAATGGTAGTTACTGTCTTACTCTGACTACAGAAGCCAAGAGTTGCTCAGGATGCTGTAATGCAGAGAATTTACTGTACAGATAGGTGAATGGAAGTGATGTCTGGGGAATCATTATTGCCATATCTAATGATACAATTAACTAGAATAACCATAAAACAGTGTGTTAAGAAAATTCCAGCCAGTGTTGCATTTTTAACTGAGTGGTGGGGAACCCTGTAAATGCAGAAATCTTTCAGGTACAAGTGTCCCTTAAGAGTATATTTTTGAATAGTGTACTCATATGCATCATCTTACTGCGTGGAAGAAGGGACTGCTGATTGCTAAGTTAAGCTAGTTGAGCCTAAGTTTACATTACGCTTACAGCAGGAATTGACTGGTGCGTAGGAGGAGTGACCCTGGAGTCTGCTTCTTGTCCGCCTTGTCTCAGAAGACTCATCTTTGCCATTGCTTGCACCAGCTGACACTATACTGTGCTATCCACTCAATTGGAAAAACTTGGTGAAATGGTTGGTTTGAAAGAGGCAAGCAAAACTTTGTATGTACTTTAAACCCTCACTTGAGGAGATGAGTCTCTGACGCACCCAGAACACTTGCATCTGGCCAATTCTTTTGTAACCCTAATGTAAAAATATTTCTGAATGCAGAGTTAAGGACTGTTAGACTGGGCAGTGCCCCCGCAAGTCTGTTTCAGTGTGTCTTAAACCTGGATCTGTGGCGTTCTGCGTGGTGTTTTTCACAGAAGTGTGTTGAAAATCTTTTTCAGTTAATGGACGTCAGTGTCGATTTGTGGAGGACATACAGCAAAATGGATCCTGTTTCCTTGGAGGATTTGCTGTTTGAGGTAATGCAGGTGGAATAATTGGAATCAACTACTAATAAGTTAGTGTAGCTGCAGAGCAAAATTGTTGTGATACTGTGTGGCTTTAGTAGTGCTTACGGACTTAATCTACTGGCTCTGCGTGCTGTTGTTCGCAGGGTCTCTTTCCTTTCCTCAGATCTACCACAGAGTCCACAAAACGTTAAAATAGCTTGTCTGGGATTCCTTGAATTCATTAATTTACCTAAAATTCTCCTAAAACTTTTTTTAAATGGTGTGAATATTCTTCAGATTCTAGGACTATGTACAGAGTACAGAAAGTTGGTATGTTTGTGTGTGTTAATCCTCCTTCTGCAGCAAGGAGGAGAGGGGGAAAGAATCCACTTTAACAGACAGCCATTTTTCCAGGAAAAAACACTTTCAGGATTGCTTTGTAACTTCTTTAAGTGCGTAACAGTGACACACAGTGGCTGCCTGATGCTTTGTGAAATACAAACATACAGTGTAAAGTGATTCCTCGTTTTCATGTGATGGTCTCGTTGCTAGGGAAGGCAGCAATGTATGAGTATTAGTATATGGTATTTTGTTGTTAAATTTTTATCAGCTTCTAGTTTCGCAGGAAAGTGGGCTTTTGATAGTCTGGAGGTCTGAGTTAGGAGTGATCTCAAAACAGCGAACTTCCTTAGGTTAAAAGCAGATAGTGCAGGGCTGTGGTCCTTTTCCCTCTTCTGCCTCTTCTCCAAAAAGTAAACCCACAAAACAAACCCTCTCCCACCCTTTTAATCTAGCAGAAAGTCCTTATCTTATTTTAAAATGTTTTTCATTTTCTTGTACTTCTTGTTTCATCGGGCAGGCCACGTTCTATACTGCATAGTGAAATGTAATCTGTGGTGTTCTACAGCAATTTGGTTTCATTCAGTACAATCTGACTTCCTTTCTCTGGTATAGCTCTTGCATTAAGAAGTAACATTGAATATTTTTTTTCCAGGATTTAATGATTTTTGAACACCAGTGGACCAACTTTTTTGCTAATTTTGATACTGAAATTCCCTTCATTCTGGAACTATCAGAATCTCAGGCGGGGGAGGTATGCCTGCTTCAGGAATCCTTTGAAATGCTACTATCATCCATGCAGAAGTAATAAATATTCAGCATTGCGTTTTGTTTCTGTATTTTTCTCCCTACTCCGTCTTACCTTTCACTTTTGAGGAGTAGAAACCTATTGTTTAACTTCACCACCCGCCTTACCTATCCATGATGACTTAGGACGGCCTGGTGTAATTCAGTTGAGTGTTTGTTCACTGATAATTCAGCTTAGTTGATTTATGTCTACACAACACGTCCCTGTCTGTAGGTAGGTTGACTTCCATTTTGGTGGAAGCTCCAGAATCTGCACTTCCTGACAAGTTGAGGTTGCCCTTGTCAAATCTCAGACATAACTGATGGTAACGCACAGCATGGGTGAAAATAGCACAGTACTTCTTGGAGGTGGCTGTTGCTTGTTAAACATATACAAGACTTAATGGTGTTTGAGTTTGTTTATGGAGGTTGGAAGTAGTTTCTTGAGGGTTCAGGAATTTTCTCTGAGAAGGATAATTCAGGTTTGTTCTTAATGATAGTGAGATTATATCACACTTTTTAATTTACTTGTTAATTAGATTTTTTTTCTCTTTCACAGCCTTTTAGAAGTTATTTCAGTCATGGAATGATTTCAAGCCATATAACAGATAACAGGTATTACTCATTATTAGTGTGAAATTGTGGTCACTAGTGTCTTGGTATGTTATTTCCATATCTCTTGATACCAAAATGCTTATACTTGCTTTTGGGACCATTTCAGTATATCACATCTCATCTTTGTATATTAAAACCCCCCTATGAAAGTAATTTCTGGGTGGGATAAACTGAATTTTTGGGGGATTTAATGCTGTATACACTGTCAATATGTTTGAAACCGTCCACCTTGTGCATTCTAATATAGCTTCTTTATGGTCAGATATTTAAAGAAACTCTAACTTTTTCAAACATAGGTGACCTGTAGAATGTGTTGGTCCTGTTTATATAATACTCAAAGACAAAATATGAGGGTTGAAGAAGTCAGTATACTTCTGAGGGTCACAGCATGCACAAGACCAGTGCTTAAAGCAGAGCACTTAAACCCCAAATCTTAGCCAATATAAGCTGGACAACAGATGTCAGCTTTGCTTTATTTCAGCATAGAACTTTCACTGAGAGGGGAAGGTTGTTTGTCATATATTGCAAAACCAAGCCTTCTGCTGTTTTGAGGTAAATACAGGTTGCCTAGCTACTTGAATGTCTCTGCAGACTCTTCTTTATTTGGAACTGAACAGTGGAGTTCAATGTCTTTTATTGTTTTCAGCATCCTATGTTGCCTGCATTTAAATAATGAAATACAAACCTTGACCTCTCCAGTTGAGTCTTGGGCCCGAAGCCAGAACTAAAACCAAAATAGTTTTGTTTTATTCCAATATAGTCCTTTCAGGGGTTTTCAAGATGGTGAATTTTAAACTAGTCAGCTTTTCAAGGCAATTTACTTGAAAAAAAGAGGGGGGGAAAAAAAAAACCCTTCTAATATCATTTGGGAAACAGCCTTGTGATATGTGCTTGTCTATGAAAGAAATCATAGTCTTGTTAATTCAAATAGTTTTTCCTTTAGAACTTGCTCTTTTCAATGGGAAACTTTTGGCAGCTGAAGTAAATTTTGTGTGTCCTGCTCTTTCAGTGAGAAATTCAATAGCTGCTCCAGCAGACTTGAAAGCTTTGATTTCATTTGTTGTTTGCAAGTTTTCTTGAAGTATTTTGGTGGTGATACCCTCTCTTGTCCTTAGCCCTAGCCGACAGCCCTTCGTTCTGTTTGGTAGCCACTCAACTAAGGAGAACTTGAACTCCGCTAACTTTAATTTTCCATCAGAAGGACATCTTGTTCGGAACACTGGCCTTGGTGGAAGCACTGCTAAGCATATGGTAAGGCTTTTAAGGTTTTATCTGATATTTTTTTAAGCAGTGTATATGTTTTTTTCTGTATATTTTTTTGGTGCCCTTAAAATACTTACCTTCCATGAGTTAAATACACGATTTTTAACATATAAAAACATATGTTACCTTAACAGTCAGTGAGTTTAAGGAACAAATTTTCTCTCTCTCTTTCCAAGTCAAACTATACTGGATGTTTAATCAGGAATTACTGAATGAGTTAAAATATTTTTCCCCTTTAAAAAGACAACTTTTTTAACACTTGTGGTGCTATAAATGTGTGGGGTGGGCAAGAGGGAAATGTTGTTTGTGAAGATTTTTTTTCTAGCTATAAAGGGAAAATATTCCTTTTGGTAGCATATGATGTACTTAACTCTGATGCACAGATTTTATTTTAATAATTGTTCAGCCATTTCTTAAAGAAATGCAGAGACACTTGTTTTGATAATGACTTTGTGAATAGAGGAAGGATACTTATGTGTATCCAAATTTCAGTGTGTGTTTCAGCAACTGAACAGTTAATGAAACTGAAAAATCTTTCTGGTGTTTGAAGAATGTTAAGATCAAGTTGTAAGATTAACTTGTTTCCATTTTCAAGTATAAGCTTAGTTTTAAAACATATGATGAGGTCGATGGCTTGTTGCGCTGCCGCGCAGGGGACGTAACTGGGGAAGCGACCCCAGGGAGTTGAGATCCTCTGGCTGGCTGGGCTGGGTGCATCAAGAAGGTAACTCGCAGCGAAGGAGGAGAGGTAGCGTGCAGATTGCGTTGTGTAGTTCTCCCTGCTAGCCGATCTCCATGGGCTCTGGGAGTGTCCGTCAGTTGTGCGAGTCCAAAGTCTGTGCTGTTGAGGAGATGGATGTGGTTGAGTACAGGTCATTGTGGAGTGAGCGTATGACTGAGGGAATGATTTTATGATCTAGCTGTGACATTTCATGCATAGCTGCCTTAGGGATGGATGGACGTGGGTGTTCTGGACACGTTGCATGTGTCGAAGGCCTGAGAAAGGCTTGGTTTAGCATCCTGGTGAAATCTCACCCTCCATTTGCTGCTCTGACTCTATTTCTGTAAAAACACTTTCAATTTTATTTTTTCTCCCTTGTTAACATTCCCATTTGATATCTTTGATATCCCTTTGATATCTTTCAAAATGAAACTACTACAAGTTGTTTTTTTTTTTTGTGATGTAGTACTGGCCCCATCTGTTGTCCTCAGATACTGACATTATTCTTCAAAAGGTGGTTAATTTATAGGTACAGGTGATACTGTTTTAATAGGGTGTCATGGAAATGGTAAATAAGACCAAATGCAAGAGTAGTTATGGGAACCTGACACACTTTCCTCTTCATGAAAAGAGCAGTTGACATAGGAAATTGAAAATACATGCTTAACGCTTATGGAAGTCAGAGCTCATCTCCTTTCCAAAGTCTTTCAACCGTTCAGGTCAAGTCAAAAGTGAAATATACCTTCAAAAACGTAAGTTGCTTTTTAAAAATCCAGTTAAGTCTGTGTTGTGTACTTCCTGTAGTATGTCAGTGGTTAGAAGACTTAAGGGAACTTAGCTTATTGTTAATTATTGCACCAATTTTTTTTACTAAGGTCTTTTTGTATCTCATTAATACTGACAACTAGGTAGTGCAGTGTGTATCTCCAAAGGGACCTCTGGCTTGTTCAAGGACCTATTTTTTTGGAACCACTCACATTGCTTTTCTGGGTAAGTATGTTAAGAGTACCAAGCAGTACTTTAAAGCAGTTCTCTTTATGATGTAGAACTTCTAGCAATTAAAAGATGGTTTTGATTCAAGCAATCTTCCAGTACCTGAAGGGGACTACAAGAAAGCTGGGAGTGGGGGGCTTTTTACAAGGGCCTGTAGTAACAGGACAAAGGGTAACGGGTTTAAATTGAAAGAGGGGAGATTTAGATTGGACATCAGGAAGAAATTCTTCGCAGAGAAGGTGGTGTGAGGCACTGGCACAGGTTGCCCAGAGAAACTGTGGATGCCCCATCCCTGGAAGTGTTCAAGGCCAGGCTGGATGAGGCTTTGAGCAACCTGGTCTAGTGGAAGGTGTCCCTGCCCATGGCAGGGGGTTGGAACTGGATGGTCTTCAAGATCCCTTCCAACCCAAACCACTCTGTGATTCTCTGATTGCTTTATGAGCACTAGACCATGGAGTGGTAGATACTGTGTGATTTTTTTTGTAGCCAGTTCATGAAGTCATAGCAGAATTTTGTTCCATTGCACATCCTACGTTCATGTGCGAAAATCTCAGATATTCACAAATAATGGTTCAAAGGTCAAGAAGTGTATTGGCACTTGCGTTGGAATGCAGTGTGAAGGTAGAGAGCTCCTGAGTATTCAGGCTCTTACAAGTACCAGAAAAACATTTAAGTGTGTTCCATTCAGGTTGATAGAATAAGTTCCCCCAAAATCTATTGATCAGTGGTTGTTGTCAAATAAGCCTTTTTTTTTTTTTAATAAAAAAAAAGAATAGAGGCTTTTTAAAAGGATAAAGAAAATTCTTTGACTTTTATCCTTTAGCCTTTGGTTTGGGTCCAATATAGTGTGTTATAATAGCTGTCTTCCCTAATAAGAATTAAAACCAACTTTCTTACCTGTTTTAAATGGCTGCGTGAGTCGGTCTTCTTAGGGTTACTGTATATCTTGAAACCATGTCCAGCTCAGAAAGTATATGAGGAGAAAACGGTTGGAGGCTTGCTAAACAGAAGGAATTGTAGCATATGTTTGCTGTAGTTGTTCTCTTTCCTAGGCATCCAGGAATGGCCACTTTAGAAGACAGGATACAGCGTAGGAGAGATCTTGGTTCTGACCCAATGCAGCTCTTTTTAGGGAGTGCAGCTGTTAGCCTTGGCTCTAGTACTGGTGCATTGAAACAAGTTAACCTGTGCTTTGCTCTTCTAAATCTACCAACAAGCTGCAGTTATCTAAAATACTGGATAAATGTTGTAAGATATGCAGCAGAAATATTATGCCCGAGAAGTTCTGTGTAAAAGCTTCTAAAAGTGTTAAAACCAAACATTTTTGTTTTTAATACAGGAAATGACAATGAGATGCACAAGCAAGCTGAACAAGTGTAAGCTGCCAACTTTTTATTATTCTTTATCTCTTAACTCTTTCTACCTTGTGGTAGTATGTTAGAGCTACGTTTTTATTTCGAATAACATGAAAGTGAGAGGGTCTCGGAGGATGTCAATGAGCAAACTAGGAACTGTTAGTGTTCCCATCTGCTCTGCAGCGATGTAGGAGAGGAGATATTAGTAAATTTTGCCTAAATTTTAAGAACAATTTTTTATCTCAACACTTACTTGAATCACTTTAAAATGTACTTCATGTACGCTCAGGTGGAAAGTATATATAACTGGATGGGAGCATGTCCCATAGATAAGGTAATTTTTTAGGCTAGTTTCATTAAGCTAAACAATATGTAAGATTTATAATGGTTAGTGAAAATGCCGACAGGGAACACTCAAACTTGCAAAGCAATTTCACCGTGTTAAAGGGCAGATAAAAGTTAACTTCTGATTTTTGTTGTTAATAAGCTACAAAGTTTCTGGGCCTTTTGACCTTCACAGAATTAACACTTTGTTTATCTGTGTTGATGTGCACTTCTCTGCATGTTGTGGATACTTGTCAAGCTTTAAGAACATGGTAGATAGCCTGCTTTGGTACTGCTCTCAATCTTGATAAACCAGACCTTTCCTTAGAGATTTTGCCTGCTTTGCTAATTAGGATAATTTTAGGAACCTCTTCTTGCTTCTGCA
The DNA here is from genome assembly GCF_000690775.1 of Eurypyga helias. Classification (NCBI taxonomy): domain Eukaryota; kingdom Metazoa; phylum Chordata; class Aves; order Eurypygiformes; family Eurypygidae; genus Eurypyga; species Eurypyga helias. The sequence goes on from NW_010254404.1 coordinate 30,106, forward strand.
GCAGAGCAGTCTGCAAGCCTGCATGGCAGGTTAGTGAGATAGTAAAGATGGGTCAGAGGGATCTGGTAGTGGTGACCTTTCATGGACTCTTGACTTTTGATAATTCTGATATGGTTCTCTGGCATAAAAGTGAAATTACTAGACTGAGCAGCAGTGTTGATTTTTTTTTTTTATAGTAAAGCTGACTTTGACAGGTAATCTTGCTTACCTGTATGTTCTACATAAAGAATCTCTTTCTTTCTATTCTACATATAGGATATTTCTTGTCCTATTTATAAGAGGCTTTGTACTAAATACAATTCTAACAGAGATGGCTAGAGGGGTTCTAAGGAAAGCAGAGGTGTATTGGTAGAAGCAGTATTTTTTATGAGAATAATATTTTCTTGGAAGCATCCCTGTATTGCATCAAATAATCTAGTTTCAACAATAACAACAAAATTAGCTTTTCTGGAAATCCTGTCCTCATGGTTTCAGAATTATGTGCAGCGGGGTTCCACAATTGTCTCTTGTATTTGTCAATGTTTTCCAATGAAATGAAAAATGGAAAAATATTTTGTGAGCACTATTCAGTCCAAATTTGGCTGTACTTAGGAAGCATAACTGCAACCTTGAGTGCAGATTGGCTGGAGTTTATAAACTGTGTAGATTTAGAATCACTGGGGTAAACTTTGTATTTTTATCTATTTTTTTTAAGTAAATACCATTTTCTGTTAATGTTAAAATTTTCAAATAGGAAGAAGAGATACTATAGCATATTGTTGTGGATGCCCCATCCCCTGGAAGTGTTCAAGGCCAGGCTGGATGAGGCTTTGAGCAACCTGGTCTAGTGGAAGGTGTCCCTGCCCATGGCAGGGGGTTGGAACTGGATGGTCTTAAAGGTCCCTTCCCACCCAAATCAGTCCATGATTCTATGATATTAATGTAAAGTACAGTCCACTGTGAGGTGTTTTCTTGCAAATATACATTTGAATTTGAGTGAAAATAGGAACAGTGACAGAGTTAGGAAGAATTAAATGCCTTTCCTGTATTGAGCATGTGCTGGAAACATAAATGAAATGCATGCGGTAGTATATGAAATGACATGAAAGAAACCCGAAAAATAGTTTGTTTTTAAAAATCTCTTAGGGCTGATGAGGATGATAGTCAAAGACAAGCATTGGTATATTTTAAGGTTCTCACATGTTGGGCCATATTTGGGAGCTTCAGATGCTTTTTTCCATCCTTCAGGAATGCTTTGCATATGGCTTAAATGCTGTAACCTTCTCTTTCCTCCCTGTGTCTTCTCTCTCTCAAAATCTGGCAGTTGCAGAGGAGTTAGTTTGGCAAAGTAAGACTGTTTTGTAGATGTACTTATCTTTTTATTTCAGTGTAGTTGGAAGACAGAGGCTGACGTTTCTTAGTTGGGCAAAGATATTTTTTTCAATAGTTCTGGAGCTATAAATATGTCAGTCACTAAGTCGCTTCTGGCTTCACCTAATCTTTGTTTATTTCAGTACAATTCTTTCACTTCGCTTTTAAGCAGGGAATCAGACTAGGCTGTGATGTAGATGTGCTTAGAAGGTTGTGGTGACTCATTTGGTAGTGTTTTTTTTTTTCTTGATGTTTTTTGGAACAAGGCAGTCTGTGAAGTCAGTTCCCTCTTTTTTCCAGTTTTGCTTTTGCAGAACATGGGGCTACCATTCTATTTTAAGGAATATTTAGGTTGTGATCCTCAACACAACTCCAGTGAAAGTCAACAATAAAATGTTTTGGGGTTGGGTTTTTTTTTCCTTGATTGAGGAGAACGGGGGTACATTTGTGCCAAGAGTGGTCTTCATTTTCCTAAGTTATTCTGTAATTTGAGCAATTTACTTGCTCTGATTTATTTCTTTCTAAGCTGAAAGGTTAAGTATAAAGCTATTTCTATGCTTATTTGAACAAGGACCCCTTCCATATAAGGGAGCTGTGTTGTAAGAGGAAAACTGCCCCTTTAAACAGATGAGGAGAAAACTCTTATCTGTCTAGTAAATGTTGTGTTTGTATTTCTCTTCAGTATGCTGTTGTCGCAAATATATACTGCTGTTGTAGAGGCTGTGCTTGCTGGCATTGAGTGCTATGCTAAAACTTCCACTGAATCCAAGGTAAATGAAGCACCAATTCTGTACATTGTAACTGTTGATTTGGATTGCTTGCACTATAAGATTACACGCAACTCAAAATTTAAAAAAAATACATTTTGGTCAACTGTGTAACGTTCATGCAGTGAATACCGTGGCCTCCAACCAGTCTCTCTGAATTCTGTTTATAAAAGAGAAATTTCAGAGTATATTTGATCTTATCCATCTACAATTGTGTTTCCATCTTCCATGAACTTTCCTAACCACATAGTAAGGAAAATCAGCTATGTGAAAGAACAAATTTTAGCCTGGTGCATCAGTGTGTTATTGTTTAGTATATGGTCTCTTGTTTATTGTACGGGTGCTCCCGTAGTTGCTGTGATTTTGAAGTATGGTAGAAGATGTTTTATTGTTGATTTTCCTTTTTTTAGGCAAAGGAGGTAGCAGAGCAGATGCTCATGTCTGTGTTAGATACTCTTCAATTAACAGAACTTAAAACTGCGTTACGGTATGTATTTTCGAATACTCTTTGGTTGATGTATTGTGTTGAGGCATTAGTTTCTTTTGGGGGAAAAAATACACCAAATGTTAATTTTAAACTGAACTTGTGTGACTGCCAAATTCCAAGACTTTCATAATGCATTCAAGCTTTTTAAATCATGATGATTATAGAGTTTGTTTTTTCCTCCTTTTTAAAATCACTTCAGCAGTTATTTAGCTTCAAATCCATTACTGTGTATTTTTTACATGTAGTAGAAGTATAAACCACATTTTCTCACCATTACAATTTCTGTTTTACAGCTCCAAAATAGCTTTCCAGATTCAGGCTGTGAATAATCATGGAAGGTTTGTGTCACTGTCTTATACTACTTGTTATTAATTTAGTGTTTTTAATACAGTAATGTTTACTCTTCTTGTCTTGAAAGTTCTGAGAAAACCTTGCTTTTTATTATTTCATTAAAATTGTACTAAATGCTTTTGTGTTTGAGACAGTTTAATGGTTTCATATCTGTAATTCTCTGGAATCTTAAAAACATTTAAAAAATCTAAAACAACTGGGCAGACCACTTTTATTAACTGTTAATGAGTAGAAGCAGCATGAGCCCTTTAAGAGTTTCCTTTTAAAACTGTGCTTTTAACTTAGTCGATATAACAAGTTGGTCCTTTTTTTAATCTCCATGCTGTCTAAATGACTGAAATGGCCTACAAAAACAACAGTTTATTTTAAAATGAAATACAATTTTGGCTGTTATGAAGTCACTCAAAATGTTCTAACCTTTAAATATTTAATTATCGTTGTTGCTCTAGAATTACTCCATTACATAGTGAGGATAGCCTGTCTTTGATTAAAACGGTAAGCCATTCAGTATTCTGATTATACATTTTATTAGAAAATAGATTTCGAGTGGTTTTTTTATGGGGCATGCTGGGTGGGTGTTTTTTTAATCTGTATGAATGCAAATGTAAGGGGAGAGATGAGGTAGATTTCAGATGCTGAAACTGAGGTAGTTTTCAGAATATAATACAGATATTACATAAATACATACAATACAGAAGTATTGTGTTCTAGGAGGCTTAAAGCATAAGGAGTTTGCTGCCTCAATTGAAATATTTCAAATTCTGCTTTCTCTCCCTTTCTGTCCCACTGTTTGATTGCTGTAGGCGTCCATGATGGTATTTGATATTCCAGACTTGCTCACAGAAAGAGGATGCTTGGGATCTGTTGTCTTTTCAGAGTCATTTCTAACATCACAGATACAAGTCAAAGAAAAAGGTAACCATTGTAAATTCTAACAATGACATTATCATTCTGTTAACTTTGTGGTGGTGGAATAGCAAAAGGGTTTCTGCTGGTTTTTACTACTCTTGCCATTATGGTTTTAAGCCTTTGAGTTAATTAAAAAACTTGAAGATTTTAGCTTGTTAGTAATGAATGTCTTAACTTTAAAGACAGTTTCTCTAAACTCACTTTAGGCTTTATGGCTGCCTTGTGATACAGCAGAGCTGAGGTGTAAAAATTCAAGTGTAATACTACCCTTCCTAAATTTTCTTCAGTCTTGGTGAATGTTTTCTGTTGTTTGAGGAAACGCAAACAGATCTCTTCCATCACTTTTATAATGCTCATTTTATGCAATCTGTTTTCAATTCAGTTGCTTTTTATTTGGAAGGAATAAAATAAAAACTAAAGGATATGATTTTTAGAAAGCTTGTTTTTGAACGGCCTTTCATTTAAAATACAGGATACTGAGTAATTTCCATAATTTCAGACAAGTGCATGTTTTCCAGATTGTTTACTTGTGACAAAGAAACGTAGTTATTGAGGTGGTCTGAACAATATTTATGAATTCTGGTATCCAGTCAGGCTGTGAGGTTTTGACTGTGAGATTTGGTGGGGAGAAGAGAAAAGAAAGAAACCATTGTAATGGTAATTATAACCATTAGCTTAGATTTAGCAGTCCAACCTCAAAAGCAGAAATCTCGGGCTTCTAAATTGGGGTAGGTCACAAGCAAGAGCTGAGTGAAAGGGAAATATGTAGCTGTAGGTGAAGAAGCTGGACGAGATAAGGAAGTGTAAAAGGCATATACTACGACCACAATAAAGGCAGGATTTCTTTTTGGTATTGTATAGCAGTTCTGTGTATGTTAGAGCATGAGAAGACTGGGAGCTTGTATGCTGTGAAGCTTCCCTTACACACTAAGAAGTCCTTAAATTAATGAGCAAACTTTCGTATTTCCTAGAGAAATTTCAAGTCATAAAAGTAACTTGTTGAACCGTCTTAAATCTGATGGTATTACACTGCTTTGCTTTCCATTTACTTCCCTGCAGATGGCAGCATTAATTCAGAAACCAGCCACATAATACTGACTGCAGCTATCCCAAGATACGCTTCTTGGCTGGTTAGTACATCAAAAATTATTTGAGGGTTTTTTTCTATTAAAATGGATTCACAAACGAAAACTTGTTATAACAAGTATGGATGTATGAAGGGAAAAATATGGAGCTTGAACATTGAAACATAATATTAATTTTGATTTTTAACTTTGGACATGAAGTGGAAAACTAGTAAGTGGAAACAGGCTGATGGTTCCATTTATAACAGAAGCTTTGAATTATTCATTTTCAGCACTTCAGTTTTCTAGCTGTGTAAAGCCATGGGTGTTTTTTTTTTTCAAGTACACAGTGTGACTTTTGAAAAATCTGTTTTCTGTGGGACACTTTAGGTCGCTTAAATGCCTGCCCCAGCAGAAAGACCTGTAATGTACTCTATGGTGTTAGAGGTGTAATTGCAATGGATGTAATAAAGTTGGACAGAATTATGCCAGTTGGCAACCCAGACTTCTGAAATGTTTGAATAAAAAATAAGACTGAGCGAGATACACTATTTTGTGTCTATACAATACTATTTTATTCTCTAAAACAATTTAATGGGGGGGGTATCCCCTTGAATGTGTTTCAAGGAACTATTTCAGTCCCATGGTAACGCAGTATTGAAGAGCACAAAGCTGTCTTTGAAGCGCTCTGGTCTCCAGACTGTAGCTGTGTAACCTAAGGTTCTTGTTTGCCTTGGATCATCTTTAATGCTATTTACTTAGGCAATGTTAGACTTGCTTTATATACTAACAATACAAATGGAAATTGTTTCTGGCTACAGGTTGAAGATAGTGATGTGAAACTGTCTGAAAAGGCACAGCAAATATTGAAGGTAAAATTAAACCCATTTCTTAAACTATAAAAATTACGTTTTCAAAAACCAATATTCACAAAATCTCAGCTGCTAGTAAAACTTGCTTTTATGCTGTTTGTTACTGCTCTTCTACGAAAGACTTCCCTATTCTACTCTGTCTTTTACAATCCTTGACCTACAAAAAAAATACATTGTGTGTAAAAGTTTGAGGTTTTCTTTATTTCAAAGAATGACAAAACCCAAGAGCAAAGAGGCTTCTAATAAAGCCATGATTTCATGGAAATCTCCCCAAGTATTACCCATGGAGCTCACGTGTTTCAAGAAAAACCCCAAAACTCAATGTTGTTCTACATGCAACTTTCTTTTAACTTAATTACCATGCTAAATGTCTAAGAAAAACACTTTAAGCACTCTGAAAAAGAAAAGAATTTGGGATCTGGGAACATCTTAAACCACATGAGTTTCACATTTGTGGTTTAATTTGTGGTTACCAGAAATCTTCATTACAAATAGATTTATTTTCCTGTAATATACTTTTAGTTCAGTAGATTGACAATCTAAAAACAAAAAGCTATGCCTTGTGGTTGTGACAATAACTTGTAACTTAATAACTGCTGGCAAAACCAAAAGCTGGGGGGAAGTGCTTTTAAAAATTATGCTCTTGACATGCTGTCTTTCACTAGTTCTTCTGTATCAACGCAGTTTAAAACTCTAGTAAAAGTTCTGACAGACGCTGTTTAAAAATAAAAATCTTTTCTCTTGAAGCAAAAGCATGAGAAAATATTCTTGCCTTGATCACAGTCCGTGGTGCAGTGTGTGATATTGCTGTTTGTTTTTTTCCTTTTTAGGAAGACAAATCTTTTCTGGGCACTTTACTCGCTGGAGGTGATGGAGCGTACATGTGTTCTAGCAATCCACAGTCCATGCCTGCAGAAGGTGAGATGTTTGTGTGTTTTTTTGTTTGTTTGTTTTTGGGTTTTTTTTTTTTTCCCCCCCCCAAGTATTTATCGAGTTGGTCTACTTTATTTTTTTAAGAATGAATGATGCACAGTTTCTGGCACTTACCCCTCTGATAAGCATACCTATGCTGACTTGTCTAGTGGAAGGTGTCCCTGCCCATGGCAGGGGGGTTGGAACTGGCTGGTCTTTAAGGTCCCTTCCCACCCAAACCAGTCTGTGATTCTAAGACATCATCTTTAGCTTGCTTTCCATTTGTCTTTGTGACTTCCTCTTGTTAAACTCCATTTTTACTTTTTTTGTCCTCAATCTCTGCTTGAAACTTACAACCCTAGCAGAGAGATTCCTATCAGAACCATAAGCTTGCTTTTGGGGCATGTGGGACTCGCCTCACATGATTGAGAGTGAGTCTCTGCAGACCTGAGAGATTACTTTCTCCCATAGTTAAAGTTTGAAAACACAAACTGACAGCTTCCATCTTTAGTGGATGGTGTGCCATGTTTTCTGTTTTTTCTGTACCTCTGTGAACATCTGGTTGGAAAGATTGGGCACTACAGTAGTGACAGTATGCCATGGGCTCTCAGCTCAGGAAGTGAAGGCAAATAAGTACCTTTCAGGCAACGTGATACGCTGTCTGTGATGCAGGAGGTAATTGGAATGAGTTGTGTCTAAGTTTATTTACAGCCTTGTGTTCTTTGCTCCTACCAAAGCTGCCTCCTGGAACTGACATGCTGTTCCAGTGGTTTTTCCATTGTCATTTTTGCTCCGGAACCTCTGTTTATTAGCACAGATGCGCCTTGTATCACAGAAAGATGTTCAGTCTTGGCCCTTTACAGATTCAGTCAAGTTACTGCTTTCTGACATGAGATTACTAGCAACAGTCTTAGATCATTCCTCTTCTTTTGGTGCCTTTTCCTCTAAGAACTTAAGTAACATGAATATCCCAATAATACAGCTGAAGACCATCTGGGAGGACTGTGGGGAGGGGTTTCCCTCACTCTGCAGCCTTGTGTTCATGCGCCTTGAGAAAACTTATGGAAGAATAAATAGAAGTTGTTGAATCAAAACCTGTTTCTTAAGGCACAATATTTTTATATTCTGCTGTCCAGAGAAGGCACTGTTGTTACAGTACTGATGTACAACAGAAAGTAAGTAAGATCTGACATCTAAATGCTTAGTATAACGATGATCTTCAGGGGAAAATCTTTAGCTTTACTGTTTTTGTAGTTATGCAAAGAGAGTATTGAGAATAAGTGATGATGTACAAGGCAAGTAAATAAAAGCAGAACTTGCTTTTGCTTTAATTGAACAGATTTTAAAGAGAGAATGTTAACGCAGAGCAACATATTTATCTGTTTTGAAATACGATGCTGTCGACACAGGTTCACCCAGTAAATAACAAAGGAAGAGAATGGTGACTTTTATTTTCATTGTGAAAATTTGCTGTGCCTGCCCCAATGGAGTAATTTACTCTTTTCCTTTTTTGGGAATATCTGTAAGTTAAATGTTTCCATAACTCTTGGGAATGGAGGGTTTGAAGTAGGTGGTATAAGGACTATTATGTAACATTTCAACAAGCAAGATATTTTCTTAGGCGTCAAGTGAACATGAACTTGATCTTGTTACCTTTCACGTACACAGCAAGACAGTTTGCTGTGGTCTAATTTGGGCTCTACTGAGGTTGCAGCTATGTAGTCTGGCAAGATTAGGTGAAAAAAGTTGCTGTCACATAGGTGCTCATCTTCCCTCTCTGTCACTTGTGTCTTACTGTAAAAAGACACAAGACATTGATGACTGAAATGCATCAGAATTTCAAGCTGTTAAACCTTTTTCTTAGTATGCTAATGAAACTCTTGTGTTATGGATTTTTGTAGGATGAACGTAACTGAGACAATCAGTTTTGCTAATTATACACTCTTTTGTGATTAATCACTTGTGGAAAATGTACAAGTAGTATATCAAGTTGTTCTTGACATCATTTGCTGACTTCCATGTTAAAGGAAGGCGTTTTAGTCTGGATTAATACTTTTTGGCTTGTTTTTCTGTCACAAAAGAATTAATATCTCTGATTTCCTTTAGTTCCCCACTGACACATTCTCTGTGAAGTGTGATATCCTGTGAGATTTGACAGAAATGTACTCCAAGTCTTGTATTCTGCATTTGTCTTCCTCAACCACTCAATAGAAAGCACATACCTGTGCTGTGACTTGAATTTTTTGAGCGCTGGAAGCACCAGCAATGAACATCTTGGAGAGGTTTAGTAGTGTACATATATATTATGTTGTTATGTATAGCTTTGTTTCCATTCTGTTGTCCCTGAATTTGGACTCTGAATTTGAGATGGTACTGTTTCCCAAATTAATAGTAGGTGTCTCTCCAGTGCGATTTTTGTTAACTGGAAGCTTCAGTCTAAAGCACAACAGAACAGTTACATTCAACTAAATGTTGAACTAGCCCAGTAATATTCATAGTTCATAGAGCCTATATGTTTTTTAGGTAACTGTTGAAATCAGCGTCAAGGTATGGTGATTTGATTTCATATCAAGCTCTTCTTTATTAGAGCAAAGCCTTAATACTGAACAGTTTTGAAAACCTTACTTTAAGTTGCCATTTCAGGAGGAAAACGTCTTAGTTTCTTTTGTTACTGCTTCTGAGCATTGTGTGATAGGTTGAGGTAGATGTGCAGTCATGTTTAGTTATATGTGTGACGTACTTTGCTGCTTGTCTTTGCTTTTTCTTGAAGCATAACTCAGAGTAATGCTTTTTTTTTCTTTAAAGAAATCATTTAACCTTTCCCCTTTGCTGACTCACATGCTTCCCTGTATGGGGTGTGATCCTGGTTTTAAAGCATAGTCCAGCACTGGTAGCAGAGGTCCAGCTGGCAGCCTCTGCTTAGTCATTTGCTCATGGCTTTTTTATGACTGTCAGAAATCAGCTTTTTGCTGATGTCAGTTTGCTAGAGCTTTGGTGGGATTTTGTTTGTATCCGTTACACCCTGTAGCCTTGCTGTTTCTCATTTTCCAGCTGTTTTTCCTGATCATGCAGGTTTGTTAAGAGCTGAAGTGTCTGTAAGATGGCAAGAAAAACAGAGATAGAAGGAATGCCATGTCTCTTGGCTGTCACTGTTAGCTTCCAGGGAAATTCCTAGCGCAGTTACAGTTGTTTCTGTATGCCAGAGAAAATGCAAGTCTGCAGGTAAAGGGATTTTCTCTTTGAAATATTGTCTTGGTGAAGTGAAAGGAAAACTGCCATCTTAGATCTTTTTTGTACTGTCTGCCTGGTATGTGTTGACAATTTGCTGAAAATCTGACCAACTTCAGTAGTGTTACAATGTTTGAATTTTCAGTTATTTGGATGTAAGGTTTTCTTAAGTTCTTGCCTTGTCAGTTTTACATTTCTGCAAGTTTGCAATTCAACACGGTGGGATTTTTTTCCTTTAAAAAAAAAAAAGCCGCAGAATATTTGGTAAGTGAGCTCCAGGGAATAAGGTTAAGTCAAATCCAGTCAGTCATGGATCCCATCCTTGATAGTGAGGTCTGGGAACAATTGAATGGTTGTGCTCCGAACACTGTCTGGATACTATGCCAAATCTTTATTCAAATGCACTGTATGTTAAATATGACAAAATTCTGCAAGAACATAGATTTCTTCCTCAGAAGAGGCATTTGTCACATGATGCTGCAATATTGACATATACCTAATGTAATGTTTTTCTTTCAAATTGTAGGCAAATTGTACTTCTTTTCAGATGGCATTCTATTTTCTGATCCCCATCATGGCAGCATTTCCATTTCAAAGAACCATATGAATTCCATTTCTTTCTATGATGGGGTGAGTATTTTGTTTGTTCCTACTGCCATAAACTTTTTATTAATTTCTAACAGTACTTCTGTCAGATACTAGTACAAAGTTTTGATTTCAGTTAGTTTTACAAGTGTGTGTGTCTGCTGCAGATCTCTGCATTTGTGGTATTGGATAGCTTAACCAATTACTGATGAACTAAACTGTAGGGAGGAGAGAATTTTGTGTTAGACTGAGTTATGAATGTGGTCACAGTAGTGTGGAAAACAGATTTTTCTTGAAAGTTGCAGAATGTAGCATTCATAAAGCATTTAGCTGTCTGAAGTGATGGAGAGAGCAAGGCACTGTGAAGTCATATGGTGTATTGGAGGGTGAAATGCTGTCTTCTATTTAAAATATATTTAACCTACAGCCAAATGTTCATGGCAGTGTACTCCTTATCTCTGGAGAGGTCACGAGCAGTGTCTGTCTACTGTCGTGGAGCACCGTGTAACTGACAGGGTGAAGGGGATGTCTGGTTCACATTACTCAAGCTGAGAAGTGAGGAGGGGAGGCACGTTGCATGTAATTACACACATTCTGAGTAATTACAGTGAAAGACAAAATGTTAGGTGTAGACTTTTGCCATTCCTATGATGAACTTAATATCCCTTCACATGGCCAACTTGCCACGCTAGTAGTTTAGTCTTCTGGAGTAGTGGGAATTGAGAGTTAAGTTAATGACGGCAACTCAGCTTTTTATTTTTCCCCTCTTCAAGGTAGACACATGCTGGGTTAACTATCACTTTTTCAGAATGGAAAAGAGATTACTTCAGTTGGTTATTGTTTCCTAAGCACTGGGGGATGGGAGGGGAGAATAAAAATCTGTTTCCTTTAGTTTGTGTTCTTCAGGTACAGTATTACACGTTTGTTTAGTGACCTCCAGAAAGCATTGTGTTGCTATGATTTCATCATATAATGGAGGAAACCAGTAAAATACAATAGAAGAGTGTGATTCAATTGAGATGAAAACACAGCAGTGAAGAGAATCTTACCTTAGCTGCCTTTTCTTGTGTATCATAAAGATTGCCCCTTGGTAGTTTAAGAAGCTATTTTAACACTGACCTTCCTTCTATTGTTTGAGTCAAGACACTCACTTTCATAAAACTAGCTATTTATGGGACCTGGCTATCATTCTTGAACTGATGCCAGATTTTTGTGTAAAGCTAAACCTTGAAAGAAAGCATTTTATTGTTCAACTGACTTGGCATAATACAAGGGTGGAGAGCTTAAGATTTTAAGAAGTGACAGAAGAAGGGTAATTGCTTTTTCCGAAAGTTTATTGCAACAACAATATTGATGGAAAAGAAAGGATGATTTAATGCTAGGATGAAAATAAAAGATACAAGGACTTTAAGTGATGCAAAGTACAGTTTCTGAGCAGCTTTATCACGTTGCCTGCTAGATGCTTCTCTTTATAACCTGAAAACGTCTGCACTTCTGCCTCCAACTCATGCTGCAGAGGGGTTGGAACTGCATGATCTTTAAGGTCCTTTTCAACCCAAACGGTTCTGTGATTCTGTGAATCTCCCATTTAGTCAGGCAACATTATTCTATCCTGGGAATAAAAGAAAACCCAACAGGCTGCCACCCAGTCTCCAAACTCCCAGGTTTATTTCTTTTTTTCTGTAGCTGTTCAATAAATTGCATCCAGGCATCTTTACTGTAAAGAGCTTAAGGTGCTATGTGCTTGGTTTTAAGGTCTTAAGATCCAAGTATTTCAGCTTATAAATACCTGAATTCAGCATTCATTTTGGCCATTATTTAAGTGAACAAATGTAATACTTAGATTTCACAAGAACATTAACATCTTGTAAAACTGTGAAATGCTTTCTTTTAACCTTATGTCCATGGGGATTATTGCTGCTTCTCTTCTGCCTTTTTTTCAATTTGTGGAAGCCTAAAACATTTTCCAGGATGAGGACCACATTCTGCTGGACAGTTCACATGCACATAGGAGTTGGCCTTTTAATCACTAGTCATGAAATCTGCAAGCTGCCCTGCAGAATCCAGGGTCTGTGGTTCCAAAAGCCACTTTCTCTTTTAGGAAAGCATTTTAAAAGGTTCCTCAGTAACCTCAGTGACTTTGACAGGATTACTTTTATAATTAATCCCTCAGTAAGCAAAGAGTTTGCAAATGTCTCTGAATTGATATCAATTCTTATGTGTGTGTTCCCCAACTTGAGCTTTTTCTTCTAAAAAATTAGAAAGTAGAGCGCTTCGCCCACTTCTGTTGAAAGAGATAGATGTTCCTTTATTTCTGTTTTGAACCCTGAGTAATGGAATCCCCATCTCTAGGGCTATTTCACATTGCTGACTTTTAATGTATTTCTAATGTTTCGGTGTGGAAAAAGTTAGAAGTTAAAGCTCGGGCATAAAGCACTTCAGCATCCTGCGAAGTTGTACATAAATGCTTCTCTTGAAATTGAGAGAACTAAGGGTTAGTGTTGTTTTATTAGAAAAAACCCAAAATAATGGACAACCTGAGGTCAGTGCTTCTGAGGGAGACTGATCCTGAGTTCTTCAGCTTCCTGTTGGTGAAGACATAATTCAGGTGAAGGAGCCGTAGATTTAGTAGGCCCTGCGCTCATTAAGAATCCGAGAAGAACAGGACACTTCCAACATGCAAGTGACCTACCCTTTGAATTGCAGGCCTGATAGCTGTATCTCACTGCAGCATGGTTCCTTTCAGATCAGAAACTCAAGAGCATGGTATAGAAAAAAGTTTGCAATAGCACCGTGCCATCCTTTTAATCTCTCTAGCTGATGTTTATTCATCTGGTATTTGTGTCAGAGGAGATGTGTGAGTGTAGATGAAGGTGGCTTTGTTGGGAAGCGTTAGCAGAGGAAAGGGCTAAAGGTCTAGTTTTTGGTGAAGAGAGTAGATACTAAAACACAAGTTTTTCTTTTCAAGACAAAGCTTAGGTGCTTAGAGCAATCTCAGATGCTTTCTTTAAAGCTTATGATATCTCTAATAGCTGCAAAGTAGAAACTGTGGAACGCTTTGAGTGGCTGCAGTTGATAGTTCTGCTCCATACCTGCACTACACAGACTAACGAATGTTGAGATCTTTGAGTGCCTAGCTAAAACTGCAGTAGTTCTCTTCTGATCTGTTTAATGTATTAAGCCTCTTTTTTCCACTTTCAATAACTGTTAATTATAATTTTTCCTGTTTCCTCCTTTTCTAGGATTCAACCAGTATTGTTGCTGCTCTCTTCATAGATGTCAAAAGTTCCTTGCTTGCTCATCTACCAATTGAATTCCACACCCGAGACAACTTTTTGATGATTGCACTTTTCCCCAAAACAAAGATTTACAAAGCTTTTTATTCACAGGTGAAGTGAAAAAATATTGGTTTGGGTTTGGGGGGGGAAGAACCCACACAATTATTCTTTGTGTTTCAGATGTGAGGCAAGGGTGAATTTGTTGATGTTTGTCTTACACTCCTCCTTTCCCAGTTTATCTGGTTATTTCTGGTGTTAGTTGCGCCACACAAGTTTGTCACCTGATAAATAAATACAAGAAATGTGAAAGTTCAGGGTCTTTCTTGCATCAGTCTTCACAAACAAAATCTTTACATAAATGTCTTGTGAACAAGCACAGTTTAGAAAGGAGAAGGGGCAGTTACTACTGAGGGAGCAACAAGTTAGGAAATACATTGAAAACCTCTATGAAGCTGGATGGAATTCATGGAGGATATTGAGAAAGATGGGTGATGTGATTTCAAGGCTGATTATCACTTATATGAAATCGGAGGGAAGGACTGTTAGGGCTAAGTTTTTCAGTAGTGGCAGATAACGTAACAAGGGGCAGTAACTCTAGATTGCAGCTTTGAAGATTCAGACTGAATGTTAGTTGGTGCAGTGTCTGAAACGGGTCACTCAGGCAGTGAATCTCCCCACCTTTGAGGATTTTGAAAACTTGGCTGGACAAAGTGATGGCTGAGCTGATCTGCACTGCCAGCAATAGTCCTGCTTTGAGCAGGAGGTGGGTCTGGAAACTTCCAGAGGCTCTTTTCCAACCAGAAACTCAGGATTCTGTCTGAGACCTATGGCATCTACCTTGCAGACTCGAGATTGTCACAGACTGCCCTGCCATGTAGACTCTCCTAATCCTTCCCAGGAGGATGATTGCTCCTGGTCTTAGGACCTTACATGTGTGAGAAACTTTAAGTGGTTGTGTTGCTCGTTAAATTTAATGCTCACCATGTGCTTTCATTTTGTCTTCTGAAGCCAGTGAGTGCTCTAAAAGCTTGTTTTTCTAGTAGTTGCATTTTAAATGTAGCATTGGTGTATAATTGGCTACAGCAATTGTATGTAGTGGCAGAGGTTCTATTGTGTTTTTTGTGGTTAGACACATTCGGATTGTGATCCTTAGGGAAGTTTTGTTAAAGTCTTTAAGTATCCCATATGGCATTGTATTATTCTCTAAGTAGATTGGCTTCATGCATTGTAATGCAGAGGCTTTTCATAAACAAAACTTTATAACAATAGCACTTTTGAGGAAAGGAGCCTGGAGATTTTAGGACTTCACAAGGCTTTTAGTGTGCGATCATAACACTGTATGGGAAAAGACCACCTAGCTCAGAGAGTATAGTCCCCACTGGTAATATTAATATTACCATCAAATTTCTCCTCTTTTTATCTTAAGTTTTTAGATTCCTCCCACTGTTCCACTTTGGAAGTGGTTGGGAATTTTTTGTTCGTTTGGTTTTGAATTTTCAGATTAATTTATTATCTTTATGTTCATATCTGTTGGGTGGTGTTGTATTTTTTTTTTTTAAACTTTTGCTCTGCCAGCAGGCATCCTTGAGGTATTCAGAAATTTTAGACCTATTCTTTCTGGCTGGTCTGGCCTGGTAAAATAAAAACAGGTCCTTTCTAATCTTGCCTATGAAAAGTTGTTTTTTCCTCTGATTGTCATGACACTTTTATTTTGATCTGGTTTTTGGCTGTAGATTTCCAGAGTGTGTGCACTATCTGAGATGAGGGGTATGTTTCCTTCATCAGAGGCAATAATAGTTCTCTCCTGAAAATGTTCAGAGGTACCTTTGGTTTGCCTTGGCTTTTCACTGCTGCCTTGAATTAATGGATTGTGCTCATTTTTGGAGAAAATCCTTCAGGTCTTTTCTCTTTTGCGATCTACTAATACTCCAGCTGATTCTAGAAGTGTTTGTGTGCTCATTTTTGAGTTCATAGTTTTCTTCCTCCTATGTTTCTTTCAGTTTCTTCCATTCTCACAGTTAGATCTGCTTTTCTCTGAAGCATCTCAATGCTGTGTAGACTGTCTTCTGGACGAGTTCCCCAAAGTGCTGTCAGCTCACTTCAGTCTACGCCAAATTCATTGCAAAGGGTGTCCTGGGGCATTCCCTAAGGAACTCTGGCGAATGTCCAGAGCCTTCTGCTTTTCCCAGTGCTATTTAGACTTGTCCTCTTCTGAGTTAGCTTTCTGCCGAACAGTTCTGTACCAAGTTTAAGTTTCTGCAGTTAACAGTTTCTCATCTGGCACCATATCAGTTACTTTGCTCAAGTTCAAGTAGATGAAACATGTCTTTTCTCTTGAAGATCTTCTCCAATGAAGGAAGATTATAAGAGCAAGTGTACCTGATGGTATAAGCCATGGAAATATATTACTCTCTTTTGTTAATATTGACCTTCAGGTATTTATTGGTTTCCTCCAAAATTTTTCCTAAAAGTCCGCATGCCATTGAAGTCTCACAGCCGCAGTACTCATTCTGTAGTCCTGTTGTTACAAAGATTCACTGAAATGTAGGTTCTAGTTTTACTTTTCTCCAATCCCATGGCATGATACCTTAGTTACTGGATCTATGCTTTAATTATTCCAATCTCCCCTTGAAACAGGGAATGGCAATTACCTATTCCTTCAGCTCGGAGGGTATGAAATTCCTCAGAATTGATGTGTTTGTGAGATTTTGAGCATGCAGACTTGGAATCTGGTTTTCAGATCCTGGGAGGACAGGACAGCACTTTTTACGTATTCACTTTCAATGGTAGGGGAGGAAAACTTCCTTAGGTTTTGGGATGTACTGATTTTTCTAGTTTTCTTTGACCTCTCTAATGCCATAGCAGATCTTTTTATAAGTCTTCATTAAGTCATACAAAAATGACTGATTTCCATCGAGTTCTGTCTCAGTTTGACCTGAGTTTTCACTTTCTCCCTAGCCCTTTGCCTTCTAAAGAACACAATTTTCTGTTGACCAGTCCTTCTTTCCATCCCTTGTAGGCATTTTCCTTAGTCTCTTGTGTGTGTTTTAAAGTGGTTATTTATTTGGTTGTGTGGATCCTTCTACACAAGCAATATTGCATTTGTTAATATAAAAGAATTTTTTATTTTGATGGTTTTTATCTCAGTACCCTTGTGTTTAAGATGCCGATTTGTTAATGGAAAGCAGTTTTTCACCCCCCGTTGTTTTGTCTTGCAGCAAATTATTGTGAAATATGACAATGGCTGTTGCCTTTACTTATTAAAAGAAGGGAAATACCAAACATTTAAATGACCGTGATTCGTATGAATCTGATTTCTAGGTTCAGAGTGCCATTCATATTAATGTGACTTGGCTGGAGCAATAGGATGCGAGCCAAAACGCTGTTCCCTAGAGAAGTAAAGGGCTCCCTTTTCTTTTGCAAAGGAACAGAGTTTTTCCTTAATTTTCTAGAAATGATTGTGGCAATCTTACCTCATGAAAACTACAATGGTAGTTAAAAAGGAGACATATTCTAAACAGTTGGACTATAAATACATAGCATATGTTGTAACTAAAAGATAGATGTAAATTTTTCTGTTACTTTGGTGGGTAAATTTTTTTCCTAGTATTTTTTTCCCACCTATGAAGATTGCAGAGTCTGGGTGGGAATCTAGACCATTCTAGTAAAGTTACTTTTAAAAGCAGTTCCAGTCTAGCCAAAGAGAAGCTTACAAAATCTGATCTGTGAAGACTTCTTCCATACTTTGTATTCTTGCACCAAATCCAGTATTGTGAAATATTTACTGGCTACTTAAAATGCATGGGGTTGTTTTTTTAGGTGAACAAAACCAATTCCTAAACAAATTCAAAACAAATTTTGCAAAATAATGACACTTATGCATAGGTCTGGCTTGTTCCAGGTTTTCGCTTCGTGGCAAAACCAGACAAACTCAGGATTATCATTCAGTGTTGCCCAGGAAGAATTTCTGTCTGTGGAACAAAAGAGACTGTAAGTTCATGCTGCTTACTCTAGTTTAATTATGCAGTACGTGTGTGCTACAATCAGAAGAATGCTGTCGATCACTGAAGGTTTTGATAATGATTCAAAAAGGATGTGCACAATTTTTTTTTTTGTACTAGTTACCATGTAGCCATCTGGTTACACT
The DNA here is from genome assembly GCF_000690775.1 of Eurypyga helias. Taxonomy (NCBI): domain Eukaryota; kingdom Metazoa; phylum Chordata; class Aves; order Eurypygiformes; family Eurypygidae; genus Eurypyga; species Eurypyga helias. Next base: position 48,056 of record NW_010254404.1, read on the forward strand.
TCTGGGTTTCTTTTTTTAACTAACCTATTCATTAATTTGTTTTAGGCATTCCAGTGTTCAGAAGCTATTTAATGCCTTGTCTTTTCCTTCTGGGGAAAGATACAGGGAGCTGAAAATATCTGCTGCCCTTCCAGAATTAGAGAGGTGAGAAATTATTTTTGTTTCCAAGGGAGCAGTTTTGTCAGAAATAATACAAAAATATTTTGGTATATGTGATACTCATCTAAAAATTGCTTATTTAATAATGGTTGTCTTGATACTAGATGTTTTTGTTCTGTGATGAATTACTTCATCCCTAGGAAGCCTCTGTTTGACTTTTTAACAATCTTATTTTAGTAATTTCCCAACTATTTATATGAATGAAGTCTTTTGGTCTTGATTGTAAGAATATAAAACTTTTCTTTTGTTAAAGGTTTGTGCAACATTTTACTGTCAGCAGCGTCAGTCATGAGCCAGTAATGAGAGCACATCTTCCTATTTTATTGCAACAGTCAGAAATCATTCCTGATAGCAAAGCAGAGAGTGATAAGGTAAGGAAGCCACCCAACAATACTTCCTAGTACATTATCATTGTCATTAGTTCTGCTGCAGGCAGAGCAATAAAATACAGATGTATCTTTAACCATGTTTTCTGCCTCGTGCTCCAATACCACCAGTTCACACTGAATTGCTTCGTCTGTTTCTTAGAATAAATTGCTCTGCCCTGTTTTCCCGACTGCATTACTTAAATTTTTTTCATTTAAACTTCTTTTGGAAGTGCTAATGGCCCTTCAGCCTGATGAATTAGAGGCAGAAAATGAGGCATAGATCTTCAAGTGAAGAGTTTTCTCTAATGTCCAGAGAGAGTTAGCCCTAAAGCAGTAGCTTGTTTTTATGAATTGCTGAATAATTTAACTGAATTGTTCTCTGGAACATAAAAGTCCTTTAAATAGCATGGAGCTAGCACATGATATTTAACATTTGCTGATATTATCTGTAGAACACTCAGTTCTCTATAGGGGCAATAATAATTGTCAAACTTAAGGAGTGCTTTAAATAGCATTTTCAGAGAAAACATTTCCTTGTAACTTTCCAACATTTAAAATCTGCTGTTAACAAGAAAGTCTAA
>NW_010254404.1:49194-69275 GCF_000690775.1 Eurypyga helias
CTCTTTGAATATTGCAATACGGTGGTATTGCAATATTCAATTGGTGGTAGCCTTATTTCCTGGGGTCTAATTTAGAGACCATACTGATGCTTAAATGAAGTATTAGTTAATAGACGCTTATTAATGTTTTGGAATCTGAATTTAAATATTTTTATGTATGTAAGAAAAAAATCCTTCAAAACATTGATACCAAATTCTGTAATTTCACATTAACTTAGTACCTCTGGTTTATGAGTTCCTTCTCTCTATCTGTTATGATGAATACTCATTTTCTGTGAGCATCCAAAAGTGATTTTGAGGATAGGATACACATAGTCTGCAGATGGCTATCTTCAAATATCGTGTAGTTAGAAACTGGAAGAGATAATTTGTCTGTTAGTAGCAGGAGGATGAGCAGTGTGATTTAATTTCTTATGTTCAGCACAGCACAGAGTTGTTTTAGTTGTGCTTCCTCCAGAGCTTATTTGATTACTTCTGTAGCACACTCCAGTATATAGTGTGGAAGTTGTTATGTATTTACATATACACACACACTTTGGAGGTGCTCTGACTGCTTTTCAGTGTTTCTTTGCTCTGATCCCTCTGTAAATACCACAAGAAATAAACATAATGGAAGCAGAGATGCTTTGTACAGAAAAACTGTTGGTATGTTAGAGCTGTTATTGTGCAACCTCTTCCCAATCCTCCTCAAAATGCAGCTGTGCTGGAATAGACTTTGTATGTAGCATGCTTGGTTCAATACCCCAAACCTTGAGTTGCTCTTTGAGAGCAGCTTTTTGAACGATTTTGCTCAAATACTGTTTTGTGGTTTTGAATGTAGCCTTTTCATCATAGGAAGCGTGACCTTCTTGGTGTCTCTTGCAGTATTTTGTCTGATGTTTGCATTAGTACTTAACACTGCAGACTAGATTTGGATGTAAAGGCTTTGGTAGTAGAGTCTCCTGTGTTTGTTAATTATCATTTCACTGTATTTAAGGTATGAAAAACAAGAGAAAACCACATCTTTCTAAAATGATGCGTATCTGAGTAATTGCGTGAACGCAATTACAGTTGTAAACTGTCTTGCTTTTTCCGTGGTTAGTACCACTTAACTTTGTGTTTAGATTTAAGATTTTACCAAGATAAACAGCCTTCTGTGTCTGCAGTTGTTGTAGTTAATTTCTGGTCTTCAAGGTGCCCTCCTTCTTATCTGTTCTCTATGTTTTAGGTGGTTATCACCATTATAACTGGTCTTCCAGGATGTCGCTCCAGTGATCTGTGTGCTTTTCTTGTAACTTTTAACAAGGAGCATGGAAGGTTTGTACAGTTCTGGTCTTACGGTCCAAAGCAGTGATCATACTAATCACCAGACAACTGTTCAGTGTGAAGGAAATGAAACTTTCACTTAGTTTTATGATTTTTTTTGTATAATTTGTATTATAAGATGTGTTTATAAGAATAAATCCAGTAAATATGATGAGGAACCCTAAGTAGTCTACACAGCAGCCTGTAGGGTATATTATTTCAGTTGCATTACTCCGGGTATCTCATTTAACTGTGTTACGCCAGGTAGATTTGCCTTTATATTTTAAGACATTTAACAAGAAAGATACCCCGCGAGACTTCTTTGTTGGTGTTCCATCTTGAGAATACCATGGGTATCGCTGTAGGTCTGGAACAATCACTGGTGCTACAAACAGTTTAAAATGGTCTTAGAAGTGCCAAAGGAATCCTGCCTTAAGCAGATATGGAAGTTGTCTTGTTACAACTTGAAGAAAATGGGTTAAGAGCTTCCATTTGTTGACATGTGGGAGTAAGTCTAAAATGTATTTTTCTTGAGGAGAGGACTATACTGACAGTCCTTGCTGCAGCATTGTTTTTGTCTGACCTGATTTCTATTCTACAATAGCAGGAGATATATTCAGGGCTTCTATTATATGGCAGTAAGATAAATCTACTGTAGAAATTTGCCTTCAGGAAAATAAAAAATAAAAAAGAAATTATCCTTTTAAATGTTACAGCTGAACACCTTAGCATTTAATCTTAGTAATATTCTGGACTATTGTGTGGGTTTTCTGTATTTTATTACTTTTATCTTAGGGTCTTGATATTAGCAAGCTGATTCCGAAGAGTTTTGTGATTCTGTATTTAGGGCAAACATGTAAGGTGATTCTGTAGTAATACATTTTATCATGTCTTCCTGTGAATGTCATCATCACTTTTTATTTTTGCAGTGAAATATTTTCATGCCCAGAGTCTTTTGAATTGGGTTCATATAATTTTGGGTTACTGCATCACTAACAAAAGATCAGATTTATTCACATGATGTGCTGCTTTGAAGCTGCTGTTGAACGCTGTTTTATGAAAAAACAACAGGATAAACCACAAAACCCCTTTGGCAGTAATGTAAAGAATGTGTTCATCTGGAGATGATAGAAAGCCAAGCAAATTTCTCTTCCCTGTGTGGTATGAGAGATGTGGAATCTTAGGGCTTTTTTTTTTTTTTTTGGTCACTGGTTCAAAATAAAAAGAAAACAAATTCTGTGTCAGAGCACTAAATTATTTCCATGTTTTCTGTTGTTTAGGTGGATAGTTTATCGGCAAACTATGGACAGCCCAGAATGTTTCAGTGCAGCCCACTTCCAGCGTTACCTCTCCAGTGTCCTGGAGGCTCAGCAAAACCACAGCATCCGTCAGTCCACTTACGCTAAAAAGAACAAGCGTCTCTTGGTGGTCTTGCAAGGGTAAATGTTTGAAACACTTTGAACTGTTGCACAGAATAAGGGATTTTATGTTCCCTCCCTGTTTCCAAGGCTTTTTTAAACTTTCCCATCGCTCTGTAGCAGTCATATTTCTGTGCTAAGGTGTGGTACTCTGTTAATTGTTTTATGTATGTACCAAGTTCAGCTTTTCTGCAACCTCTTAATTTCATTCCTTGTTACTCCTTTGAAACAATGGTGTCCAAAGTAACGCCTTTGCCAGACCCCCACAGCATTCTTCTCTCTAAATTGGAGAGATACAGATTTGATGGGTGGGATGCTCAGTGGATGAGGAATTGGCTGGATGGTCACATCCAGAGGGTAGTGGTCAATGGCTCAGTGTCCAGATGGAGACTGGTGACAGGTGGTGTCCCTCAGGGATCCATACTGGGATCAGTACTGTTTAGTACCTTTATCAGTGACATAGTGAGATCAAGTGCACTCTCAGCAATTTTGCAGATGACACCAAGCTGAGTGGTGTGGTTTGGATGCGATCCAGAGGGACCTGGACAAGCTCAAGAAGTGGGTCCATGTGAACCTCATGAGATTCAGTAAGGCCAAGTGGAAGGTCTTGCATGTGGGTCAGGACAACCCCTGGTATCAATGCAGGATTGGGATGGAATGGATAGAGAGCAGCCCTGAGGGTTGACTTGGGGGGGTACTGGTGGATGAAAAGCTGAAGGTGAGCCGGCAGTGTGTGCTGGCAGCCCAGAAAGCCAACCGTATCCTGGGCTGTATCCCGAGAAGTGTGGCCAGCAGGTCGAGGGAGGGGATTCTGCCCCTGTACTCTGCTCTGGGGAGACGCCACCTGGAGTACTGCATCTATCTCTGGGACCCCAACATCAGAAGGATATCCGCTGGTTGGAGCAAGTCCAGAGGAGGCCATGCAGATGCTCAGAGGGCTGGAGCACCTCTGCTGTGGGGACAGGCTGAGAGAGTTGGGCTTGTTCAGCCTGGAGAAGGGAAGGCTCCGGGGAGACCTTATAGCACCTTCTAGTACTTAGAAGGGACTTAAAAGAAAGATGAGGACAGACTTTTTATCAGGGCCTGTTGCAATAGGACAAAGTGTAATGGTTTTAAGCTGAAAGAGGGTGGATTTAGATGAGATGAAAGGAAGAAATTTTTTTCTAATGGGCTCTGAGCAACCTGATCTAGTTGAAGATGTCTCTGCTTACTGCAGGGGCATTGGACTAGATGATCATTAAACATCCCTCCCAACCCAAACCATTCTGTGACTCTATGATTATGATCTCTGAAATGACTAGAAGAAAGCAGGCTGTCAAAAATACGCTATTAAGGTGATATTGAAGTGAGAATGATTGACATGTTTTGGATAAATGCCAGTTTTCTTGTGGAATAAAGGTGAAGATCTGTTTGACATTTCCATCTCAAGTGTAGCATTTGAGAAGTAGGGTTGTCTGCAGTGTTTTCCCACTCTGCTTCTGAGTCATTAATTAACAGGTGACATATACTAGCTTGAGGGAAATGCTACCCTAAGCTGACTGGAATGGTTTTGGTTCCCAGGCTACCAAGTGTTCATCTTTCTCACTAAGGGCATATAAATGGAGCTTAGTATTTTCTATATTATGGTCCATTCTGTTAGTGCTAAAAAGCCTATTTTTTCCATGTTGGAGTTAGGTTTTCTTAAAGTTAGTAGGAGTGGTATGAAGTCCAATGATGTGCAAAATAGCATATCCTGGTAGCAGTGTGGGCTTCAGGAATGGCTAATGATGGGTTTTCTGTTCTTTCTGGGTGGTTGAGTGTTGGTATAGATTTAAAGTAGCTGGAGTTCTCCAAATAATCCATTAACTTGATAACTGACAGTACAGTTTAGAAAGATGATTATAATTGGCTGAGAAATAAACACCTGGAATAAAAACTCAGGTTCACCTGAATTTTGCTGTCATACAGAAGTATAATACAGCAGTCACTGGGGTATGATTAAAACCGGACGTGTTAGTTACAGAAGCACACTTACATTCGAATGCTGATAAGCGAGAGGTGTTGGTTTTTAATTTCGGATTTGACTTGAATCATACTTAGTGCTTAATGTTCTTGGCAGTCCGCGTCACGTGCTTGTGTTACGTTACACTTGTGCTTCCCAAAAGCAAGCTGGACTTTTCACTTGTTCGGTGAAAAGTTTATACTGCTTTTCTCTGCAGTTGTCAATAATTTATTTCTGTTGTTACTTGCAGTCAGCCTAATTTGTCTGAGTTTCTCAAGTTTTTAACTGCTTTATAACTATTTTGGTAGGCTTTTTTAGAAATCTAACATTCTTGCAAGGAATTGATTTCTTACTTCTTTCATTCTCTGACACCATATTTCATTTTGTTTTCTTAGATATACTGATGTTATTGACGTTGTACAGGCTCTGCAAACTCATCCTGACCCAGATGTCAAGTCTTCTTTCATCATCGGAGCAGTTAATACTTGTGTAGAGCCACTGAGTTGCTATATGGAACATAGGTATATTTTAAGATATTTTTTACCGATTTGAAAATAGATACATAAGTTTGAGATTACTTTTATAATAATTAGAGATATATGATGGTTAAATGCCATTGAACTGTCTTAAATCTCCTAAGACTACTAGGTAATCCAGTTTGGGTTAACTTCAAAATAGTGTTTGGTTTATAACGATGACATGTGGTTTCCACTAAGTATATAATTATATTAGTAAAAGTTCAGCTTGTGGAAGAATAAAAAAAAGATTGCCATTTGCATACTGCTAAAATAAGTGTACTCTGGCGAAGGACTTAGTAAAACCTGGACAGCCAACTGTCCTGTCTTGTGTGCTTTTTAAATCACTCTTTTTCCTTATAATCTTTTTGTGAGTGTGGCCAAAACTTGAGACGTGCATTTCAGTTTGGGTTATTGATTGTGCCACTATTTTTGGGTAGTAAATGAAGACTTTACATATTTAAAATATGGAAGTTATGGGAAGCAGTCCCAAATTATGTTGAAGAGAATGACAAAGCACGGAAGCAAAAGCATTGCAAGTATTAAAATCTGATATCCTGGGTTACTGCAGAGGCAGGGTGGGGAGGAAACGGTAGCAAAGCCAAGTCGCTGAGATTTTAAAATAGTGTGATATGGTGGTAGTATATGTAAGTGCTCTGCTCTTCAGCAAACATGGAACTAATTTCATAGACCTATCTGAAATTGTAATACTTAAATTTTGCAATTACACTTTGCAGCCAGTTTGATAAAAGTTAAAGCTGTTACAGTTTTCAGAGTCCTTAGTACTGCTGCTGTTTGTGATAAAACTCTGTGCCTCACAGCTTAGAAGCAAACTGCCCCATCGGTTTATAGAAGTGCGTTCCTTAAATTTCTTAGCCGTTTTTGTAACGCTGACCATGATGCCTCTTGTGCTCTGCACTGGTCAATAAATAGATGTTACCTTATTGCTGCTTTTTTTGTCTCTGTGACAAAGATTGTAAAGAAATAATAAAGGACTACGTAAAATACTGGTGAGTTGATGCTGGAGTGCTATTTCAACTTGTTCTTTCCATAATTATAGGAAAGACAAGTGTGTGTGTGGTGTTTTTTTTTTTAAGCTTCCTAACGTGTTACTGGTCATGGTACTGAGTAGTATTTATAGCAGCAGTAGCCTGCAATCCTTTGACTAACATTGTTTGTCTCCTGAAGTGCAGTAGCAATTGAAGGAAGAGGCTTAGCCTATGCTGTAGACTATTTGTGTTTCGCTTTGAAGTTTCTTCTGATAAGAACTTAACCAAGTAGCCATGTACTGCCAAGGCCAAATCTTTCGGTTGGGAAGTTTTGGCGTTTGATTTTTTTTTTTTTAATGTCTGACTTGAAACTTTTGCAGTCAAGAAGATCGAAACCTTCTGTGCCTTACAAAATTCATTATGGTAGAAATCTAACTCTTTCATGAGCCTAAGGTGAAGCTTTTCATGTTGAATAGTAAGGCAGGGCAGAGGAGAGACAGTTGAAGGGGAACAGGTATAGCAGTATTGATCTTCTGGAGCTCTTTTCCAGTTGTCAGTTGTCCAACACAATACTGAAGTTGGTAAAATATGTGGAGACAGCATTATGTACATACACTCTTTAAAAATGTTCACAACATGTTTGGAAGGCACAAGTCTTTACAGAAAGCTTAATATTCCTGTTGTCTAAATAGGAATTAAAGTAATACTGAAGCCTTTTTGATTTCCTAGAATACAGAATAGATTGCATGGTGGGAATTAGCTCTTAAATCCAGTAAAGAATTAAAACCATCTACGAAACTAATTTTTGGGAAAGAACTCCTGAAAGCATAACCTATGAGATCTTCCAGTTACATGGATTGAAGAAAGGAAATGTGAAAGTGGGTTGGATAGTAAGACTTTAACTGTCTGTGTACAAATGAATGTAAATGGTTTACTTAATAATATCCTGTCTTGACATGCAAACTTCTGTTTTGTTTAGGCTGCTTTTTCCCAAGTTCTTGGACCAGTGTTCACAAGGTATGTGTCACTTCTCTTGAATCTGAGCTATACAGAACAAGTAGCTGAGCCATATGGCACAATAAATACACTGTAAATGCATGTGGTCAAAGGACTGTGAAACTTTTGGAGGTAAGAACCATCTGTGCAGAACAGACAGTCTCTCTCTCCTTACGTTATAAAGCACCATGGGTTCCTGGAGAAGATGTAAGAATATGGAACATGATGCATTCTGGTTGTCCTCATCTGGAGAATGAGTTTTCTAAGACCATGAGTTAAACTGCTTACCTTAAACTGTTGTAACTGGTGTTGTGCTGTTTATCTAGGAGCAAAATGGTTTGGATCTGAGGTCCATTCTCTTTTGGGGAGGCACGAGGAAATGGATCTCTCCTTTCTGCTGTTCTAGAAAGGGAAAAATTAGCTGGTTACCTTGTTCCCCATATCCTCCTCTTAATGCAGTGTGAAGGGTCCTTACAGGGTTCGTTGAAATTGCAGCAGACAAAAAAAGCTCACTTGCAAAAGCACTGTTTCTTACCTGTATATTCAGTTTTATATCCTGACTCTGAAATGCATTGTCCTCCTTGTCAGGTTTGGAACTTAAAGCAACTGTTGGCTTAAATGGAATACATTTCTTCCTGACTTACCATCAAATATGAGCTTTAAATTTCAACAGCAGAAGAAAAATTGGCTATAGCACCTTTACAGTTGTTTTTAATAGTTGTGTCAGCTGATTTACAACATTAAGACCAGTACCTGTGGTGTATATGAGAACAGATCTCTCCAGTCAGATAATCTGCTTTAGGCAGACTATAAACCCAGCCTGAAATTGGGTAGAGCAGTGGCAGTGAAGATAGCTATATATCTTTTGTTAAGTCGCTGTCGGACTGCAGTTACTGCAGCGTGACTTTCTGATTGTACACTTACGTCTTCCCGAGTGAACCGCAGAACTAATTTTTGTGTCTGTATTTAAATGGAGTTGTCGGAGTAGGATGCTGCACTCTTTGGTTTTTTTGGCTATTTAGACTCGGCAGAGCTGTTTTGCTGCCAGAATTATGCCACTTTTTATTAATGTGTGAAGGGAGCCCAAAAGAATGAAATCCAAAAGAATGAAGTTGTGAACAAGCTGGAAACTCTGTAGGTGCTATTATGTAAATCGGTATTTTATTCTGGTTTGGAGAAAAATGTTGGTGCTACAAACTGGGGAACTGACCAGTGACTGTAGCCATGGTAAAATTGGAGAGCAGGGGAATGTTAAGAGTGAGGAATATGACAGCATCAATAACTACTGAGACGTCAAGAATGCAAGCATGACTCTCTTATGACAGAATATATTAAAAAAACCCTCAAAACTATCCTTTTTAAGTGCAGTTGTACAGATGTGATTGGGTGAAAATTTGTCATTGTTCACTGAGGAACTAGAAAATGGTAAGGACAAGCACAACTAATTTTCCTATGGTCCAAACACTGAAAGAAGGAAAAATACTGGAGCTTAGAAGAATGGTCTTCTGGCAGTGAGTTATTTCTGCATGTTGCAAGGTTTTGTCATCTAGTTTTTGCATATAAAATGTGGTATTAGATGGCCCAGAGGTCTTTTCATGTACAGCAAATTGTTTCACAGGAATAGGGGTAATTTTTGTGTAAGAAGTTTTAATAGGAATAGTATGCTTTGAACCAAGATGTGGTGCACCCTTAAACTTCCCAGACAAATGCAGAATTGTATCACATGTAGAGTGGAGAATTTACTTCTGCATAAGTGAGAATTCCTTTCTGGTGCAACAACAGCACTATTTGAGATGTTCACTTTGAGGGAGATTTGGCCTACTTTTTTTTTTTTCCTGTGCATCCCAGTATTAATCTTTGTGTTACTGTAGCATCAGTGGGCCAAGACAGTGTTGTACTGGGCGTTGTACAAATCTGAAAACAGACGCTTGCAATGAGGGTGTAAGAAAAGACAAGAGTATGGGAATTAGACTTTTGGATGGTTACCTTGTCCATGAATCTTGCAAATTCTGGGAGTGAGTGGGGTTAGCCTTTTGCTGCTGCTTTCCGGTCTCTTCAGGAAAGTTGTGTGGCTTTTTCTGTAATGAAGGGGTGCTTGTTAGCAGCATGACATCATTTTATGAGTGACACTTTTTGTTGGGAAAGCCACAAGACTAACAGAAAAGGATGAGGAGCAGGGACAACTGATAAAGCCTTGAGCGGAGTGACCAAAGTTAGCCGTTTTGCTTTGTCTCTCCCTTGCATATTTGTTTTAACTTTTTAAAAAATCTTGTCACCAGCACCATCTGTGTGCCTGTAATTTCCTTTTGTCTCAAAAAAAATATACCTTTTTCTTTCTTGCACAGAAGCTGTAAGATGACACCTTACAAGTCTAAGGGCATATTGGCATCTCTTATATATCAAGTTATTCTACAAATTAAGACATCATTGTTGTTAAATATCCCCATTGTATGTTTGGAAGCAAAGAGGATCTATTATTTTTATTTTATGCTTTACAAAAATACATATTTCTGTTTCTTTACAGTTTCTATTGAACATGCTATTCCCCAGGCTGCAAAGCTTTTTTTTTTTCTTTAGATGGATGTATCAATAAAGGAGTTAAACAAAAACTGGGTGGTATTTCACATGCGATAGAAACAGTTATGGCAGTGACAGTTCAAATTGAAAAGGTCAAAATTACTTGTTACTAAAACTGCGTAGGCATCTTCCAGTTCTCAGAAAGTTATTTTTCTTTTGGATTGCACTACCTGCCAGTTGATGCAGTATCATAGATCACTGCCTGCTCACACAGGGCTAATTTTTCTGCAATACTGGCATCTACAAGATTTACGCATAGGTGTGTGCGGAACCAAAGCTTGCAGGATCCCCAGGCTCTGAGCAGTCTTCTTTTACTTCCAAGGTTGCGTGGGAGTTTACAGGAAAGAATGCCAGCTAGTACCTGAAAGCTGTTCCCTTTAGACAGATGAAGCGGAGATCGATGGAGAAGTGAGCATGAGACAAGATGCACAGGTTTGGGTAGAGCAATATCAAAATATCTGGCTAGATATTTTATTCCTTCAATTTTTTTTCTTAACGTTAAGCTTTGCCAGTTTAGTCCTTGACAATTACGTGTTCTCTCCAAGGCCTGGTGCTTCTACCTGTAGTGTATGCTTTGTAGCATTTACATAATACAGACTTTCTATTGCTCTGTGCCAGCTTCACAGGAAGTATAACTATGTTTTTATTTAAACTTGACTTTTTAATCAATATCAAGTTTGGGGATATTAGGGGGAAAAAAAACACTGTGTGCATTACCCACAGTGTGGTGGTTGTTGATTAACTTATTCATACTTTTCATCTTAATCGCCTAATCAACATAATAATTTCCAGCATGCATGTGACTTAGATTTCTAAGCGTGCTTGCTGTTCTTCCCCCTCTGCCATCGCTCTCAAGAACAACTCTGTATTTGAGAAAACATAGCTGTTTCTGAAATTGGAGTGGAAACTTCCTGGGAGACTAAAAAAATAGATAAATACTAATGATGGAAATTTGCTTGGGCTATTATTTAAATTCTAGCTGGGAAGGGTCAGGGATGCAAGGAACCATGATTGGGACCATATGGTTTAATATAAGTACCCCATAAACATTTGGTAGAGAAATGTAAGGAAGCCTCTGCGAGGATTAGTGTACTTCAATTACTTCTGTAAAGATCAGGAATAACTGTACGCAGCAGATCATGGTGTGAGCTTTATTACATATTCTGCTTTAAGTAGTGGTGAGTTGGGGGCAGGGGGAGTGCGTCCTGGTTCAGTTGTTCATGGATACTCGAGTTCACTGCTCTGTCTTGCACTCTACTTGTAGTCAGAGGGAAGTGGCTGAAATGAGCTGCACGCCTTGAGCGAAGAGCTAGGGTTTCTTACACGTTCGGGACAATGCGGGCATCCTGGGGAGTCCCAGAGAGCTCGCACTGCAATCTCTTTGAAGAACTGGGCTGAAATTCATTCTGATGTATCGCCTTTGTGGTAGAATTGGAAAGCAGAGATCCTTTAGCACTGAAATGAGCCGGATGATAAGTGTGACATGTCATCTCCCATTTTTTCCCTTGATGAGATCCCTTCCAGCGCCCAAGGCTTGACGGCCGTGATCGTTGGTGTGCTATTTCTGATTGCCTTCAGAGGCATCTGCAGTAGCAGCAGTTGGTTCTCGTTTAATATAAAACCTGTCATATACCTGGCAAGACAGCGGGTATGACATGAAGACTGTGTTGCCATCTTCCACCTTGGAAAGTTTTTGTTTAAACAGAGTAACTGTTTCTTCGGTGAAACTGGTGGCAGTGGGTGCAAGGTGAAGAAACACTGTTAGGTCTGAAAAAGGAATTGCGTTTCTGGTGACACAGTGGGATCTTCTAGGGAATTAGAGCTTGGCATAAATAGTTATCCCATTGTTCTTCTCTGTTATCTTTTTTGATGCCTTCTGGGTTCAGACTTGCTGTCTGAATACCATGCCAGGGGTTTTCTTTAAAAACAGACAAAAAAAACCCCAACCCAAACTCAAACCTTCCCTTGTTTTTGGAAGTGCCAACTGTCAGGGTCCAAAATACTGTTTTTTAGCTGTTTAGCCTATCTTTCTACACACTGAATTTGCCAAGAGGCTTAGGAGCTTTCAGTGTTAGCATTTTTTATTAAAACCAGTCCTTCTCAAATTGATTCTTATATGAATTTGATGTTTTTATTAATTGAGTCTAAATTGCTTCTGTTAGATGAAAGGTCCTTGCTGGCTTTTTTTATTGTCCTTTTTTTTTCTTTTTAATTACTTTAATGTGGCGAGATGGAAGGAAAATAAGAGAAGAATAGCTGTTGTATCACTTAATTGTTTATTTGTCACTGTTGCATACCTGACTTCTGTAAACTATCTGATTTCCTTATGCAGGACTAGTAAGTAACGTGGTTTTTACAAGTCATGCTACAAAACAGAAGCATCCGCTCCTTATGCAACTGCAGAGCCTTATCCGAGCAGCAAATCCTGCCGTGTCCTTCATCTTGGCAGAAAATGGAGTTGTAACTAGGTAACCTTAATTGCTGTCCGGTGTTTGTCACTTTTGGCAGATGGAACACGTGCACTTAGAAATGGGTATTCTCTTGTTTTACTCTGCTAACTTATACAAAAGAGGTTTTTCTTAATTGCTTTTCATGCAAAAGGTATCTTCCCTTTATGTTTATCATCGTATAAATACAGGAATTAGGAAACGTATGTTTTTGTTTGCAGAGTAAACTTACTGTCATACTAAAGGAAAAATACTCTTAATGTTACTGTGACTAGCACATTCTAGTTTATGTAAGTAGCATACAGAGAGTGGCCATTTTATTGAACTCATAAAATTAAAAATCTTCTTTATCTCTTTATAGGAATGAGGATATTGAATTAATTCTCTCGGAAAGCAGTTTCTCAAATCCTCAGATGATGAGAGCTCGATATTTAATGTATCCTGGCTGGCAAGTATCTAGACTGAGAAATATTAAAACTATTTTTCTAATTAACTTGAAGATTAAAAAAATCCCACTAACTCAATATTTTTGTTTAAGACTACTCATTTGGAACAGGCAATAGCTTTGTAAATCACTTTTAAGAGAGAGCTGATGAGTTTTCTTAGTAGATACATGATTGCTGCCCTTCTATGGGGAAAAGGATCTTTTCTGGCCACCATTTAAATCAATGGCAAGATGACTGTTGCTTTTCAGAAGAATAGAGAAGAACCCTCTGGGAATAAGCTGGGAAGGAATGGGATGGGTGAGGTCAATAATGACCAGAGTAATTTCGTTCTGACAGCTATTCAGCCTTACTGGAATGAACTTGCTATGCCAGTCTAGCTATTAGCAGAACAATTATTCATAAGCCCCAGCAACCTTATTGACAGTCTTGGCAGAGGCTGAGGGCACAATAATCCATGGTACCAGACTTTCCATTTAATACTGAGCGATAGTTTTCATGGTTGAAGGTTCTTCACACATCTTGTTGCAGTTATCTGCACTGCACCTATTTGGCACAAAATGTAAACCTGTCATCCATTATAACTCCTGGCTGACTGTTCTCTGGTTAGGTTTACAGTGCTGGAAGCACAATTTATTTACTATACCTTGCCAGTCCTGTATGTATGTATGCCTTTATTCATAATTCTTGCTCTAAATTGGACACAAGTAAGGCTCCTAAAGTAAACTGGTACAAAGCTTGGGATGTCAGAGCTGCTTGGGGATTGTATGGAGCCAAAGAGGGAGAGAGAAAGCAGGAAAACAAAGTATTTAAAACTATTGGACAACTGTTAGTCTATTTGATAGTTTGCAAGAATACTATATAGACAGTATGTAAGAAAAAACATGTTGTGGCAAGAAGAGCATCACAGAGTTCCGAGCACTTTGAGCAACCTAATGCTGTTAATATTGCATTTTCATGGGTGTCTTAGAGAAGTGAGCTTAGTATTTTTCTTCCTATGAGCAAGGGTTACCTGTGTTTGAAATAATAGGTGTTCCTTTCAAGAAGTTTGTTAGATGAAAAGCTCCAGCGCGTGTGTCTTCTGTAAGCTGAAGGTGTGTGTGTATTTTTACCTTAAGGTATGAAGGCAAATATGGAGCTGGGTCTGTCTTCCCTCCGATGGTTCAGATCTGTGTGTGGTTTAATCGTCCTCTAGAGAAAACACGATTTGTGACCAAATGTAAAGGTACCAACGAACTTTGACTGACTTGATTTAAATCCAAGTTTGCAGTACTGAGGAATAGAGGGGAAGGAAGGCACTGACGTAGCACGGTTATTTAATTACTGCTGAAGTAAACTTTTAATTGCATATTCAGCTTTCCTTCCATAAAGTACAGTAAATGATCTCCTTTAGTGTCTGCTCTGGAAAATCGACCCATGATTTTGTTCAGATGAAAATCTAATTTACTCTTTGGCTCGTAGACACTTGAGAGACTTATATTCATATGCCTGCTTTTTATTTTATGTTTAATTTTGCTTAATAGTGTCAAAATGCAGTTTATAAGTGATCATCATCTTCTGCTTTTTATGCCAAATAATTCTTTGTAGTTACTAGAAAATAGGCTCAACTCTGTGTTAGGCTAGCAGAGTAGATATATAATTATGCCTTTCCTTCTTTCCTTAGCAAAACAGTGTTAAGGAGCACCATTTTACTTTCCACACATACTGTAAGCGTTCATTCTGCCAAACACATGTTATTTCCCACCTACCCCATAGCAAAGAAATGAGAACATATAGAAATGTTACGTAGTGGGGCTCCGGGGGACACTGCAGCTTTTTCCCCTGAAGCACTAGGACGTGGATTAGAGACCTGTAGCATAGGTCTGACCAGAGGCTACACCAAGCAAAAATTAAAATAAGTGAGATAATCTCTTCGTCTTCTATTTCAAACAGCCATTAAGTCATTGCTCAAGCCAAGTCCTTTTTCTGGAAACATTTATCACATCATGGGCAAAGTTAAGTTTTCAGGTAAGGGCAGATTACTACTTATGCATCGTATTGTGACGGCACTATGTGTGTATGTATTTGAAAACTCTTTCATGTACTGTATTCTGTCTACACCAACGTGTTGATGTTAAATTAGGTTAGCAATTATCAGGACATTTCTTCTGTCTTCTCCTTGATAGATTCGGATAAAGTGATTGAAGTCTGTCACAACACATCATCGAATTCACTAAGCCTTGTGCCTGTTCAGGAGGGGCCAACTCCTCCTGATGCAAGAAGTGATAACAGAGATGGCAGCAGTCAACAGGAGTGCTTCCTTGTGTTCATTGGCTGCTCTCTCAAGGAAGAAGATATAAAAGACTGGCTCAGAGAAACTGCAAAACAGGTTCGTGGCCATGTTCAGTGTGGGTTGGCATTTCCTAACAACAAAAGGAATAATTGTAGTGTCTCCATGAAACCTTGTTTGTTTTTTTTAAATCTCCTTTCTCTTCTACCAAGGTATTAGCATTCCAGTGTGTAAATGTATTTCAGATAGAGGCTAACAGTTTTCAAATGTGTATTGTAATTTTTATATTATTTTAATGTCTGCTACAGCTTATTCACAGGTTGATCTGCTCTTGAACGCTTGAGCAAATGGAGTATGGCCAGAATAAACACAAGATGATTTAGCTGAGACATGATTGCCAAAAGCTAAAGTGTAGTATGAAATAAATCTTCCTGAAGTACCTGAAGACTGCAAAGCTGAAAACTTGTTTTGATTCACTAAATTAAACCTCCTTGGAAGTAATCCACTGAAATGGAGGCTGTAGGTTTTTTCATTGTCTTGCTTAATTTGTCAAATGTGCAGCTCTGTAAGACTTCATGTATTTCTGCATGGCTAACATACCTATGCAATAGAAGCTGGAGTAGCTAACAGGGAATATACACATCGTAAGAAGCCTAGAAGGCACGTTTAGCAGTTGTGATGTCTTGCTAACTTCACGCAGAGACTGGCACGACCTGACTGGGAGTGCAGGACAAGGTGGTTCACTGCTACATAACCACATAATGCCAGCAGGTATTACTTCTGCTAGGCTGCATGTCAAGGTCTTGGGAAGTGAGTCTTGAGGCTTGATTCAGAAATATGCTTGGACAGAAACTATTCAACCACACAAACTGTGGATTTTAGCACTCGAGTTGGAACTTGAGCCTGTAGTTCCAACTGTGCCCTTTCATGATGCCCATTTTGAAACATTTGTTAGTTAAAAATACTCATGGTTACTTCTTTATGGCTTAGGATTTGTGTAGTACCTCTAAAAAGTTGTGTAGGAAATGAACAGAGTTTCCTGCAGTCTGTTGTTAGAGCTGTTTCCAAGGATCTTTAGGTGCTTACCTCTGTTCTCCTAGCAGGTTGTGTTACTTCAGAGAAGTATACATTTTCTGTGATGAAATCTCATGTGATATACCCAGAGCATGGGTAATACATGGAGACAAATGCTTTTGTCATGTAAGAAAGCACTCTGTGGAATCCTATTTTAATTTTATGAAAACTTGGAATTTAAACGCCACCTCAAGTATAAAGTTCTTCCTCTTGGAGCAGTTCAAAACTACAAATAGCTTTTGTACCGTCTCACTAGTCAAGACTAATTTAAGCTTTCAGATAGTTCTGAGAGTTACTGCATGTGGCATGAAAGAAATAAATTATGAAACTTTTCAGACTAAAAACTGGGTTGTTTTTCTGTTCATGTGCCAGATTATTTTTTTTTCAGTAGAGCTGTATTTAGATTGTGTTGTTTAAAATACTTTTAGAAATTGTCATCTCTAACGGTGCCTTATGTAAGATCACTTAATTTTTACTTTTGCTTTCAGAACATAGTTGTGAGTGCCTTAATATAATTGAATAATTCTGTCTACAGATTAATTGTAAAAACATGCTTTTAAAAGGAGTACTTCAGTGCTAGGCTTGAGCATGATAGCATGTGTTCATAGATTTCACTGCCTTTACTCACGTTTTCAAAAAAACTTACTTTTCTGTGTGTTGGTTTTTTAATGTAACTTGTCACTCAGTAGGGATATAACTGGGGTTTAATTCTTCACACAGAAACCTCAGAGGAAAGCCCTGAAAACCAGAGGAATGCTAACCCTTCAGGAAATAAAAAACATTCACGTGAGTAAAAGTAGTTAATAGCAAGCCCTTCTTTTTGGCCCATTTTCTTAAATATCCGTGTTTGTGGTAGAGCACCTCCCATACTTGCCTTAACAAGTGTGTTGAATACTGAACTATTATGGCACTTGCTGCCTTTTGATATACTCAAAACACAAGTGAGGCTGTTCAGGAGGGATTTGAGATAGAAATCTTGGTGTCATCTTAGAATTTTAAGTTAGTTGTGCAAAGTAGGAGGAGTATAAGCTTTCACTTTTGTGCTGGTGACCATCTGTCTGTGTGTGTCCTTTCCCACCCCCCACCCTGCCCCTCTGCGGGTTGTCACTTGCAAATTAGGATCCTAAATGCCCTCATCAACTACCTTTAGGTTCTATCTCTAGAATTGGGTTCCTAAGAATTCGGCATGGCTGTGATTAGTGTTGCTGTACCTAACTCAATCCACCGGTCTATATGGATGCCATTTGTCATACTGTCTTTTCAGAGTGCTCCTGTATAGCCTGCAGCCATACCTTCCTGCCTGGCTGTTAAATTCAGCAGAAGGAATTTTTTTTATCTGCTAGGACTGTCTCTAAGCAGTTTTGAGTTTTAAATGTTTAATGTATACCGTATTCTTTCTTCACGTAGGTGAAACGCCACTTGGATCCACTTCCGGCTGGTTATTTTTACAACGGGACTCAATTTGTGAATTTCTTTGGTGACAAAATGGATTACCATCCATGTATCCTTTAAAATGTGGGGGGGGGTTGGTGGAGGTTTTAGCTAGGCTACAAGCTATGCAAATCTGAAATGTAGACTGTAAAAAACCAAATGATGTGGTGAAGAGCCAGTTTGATTTTTCAGGTAGCGATATGAAGTGGAAGGTTTTGTTCCTTAAATCTGTGCCTGGCTACCTGCCATTTAAAACTTGCTATTAAAACACTTCTTCAGAGGTACGCTCTAAGAAGCAAAATAGAACTAACAAAACAATCCCCAAACTGTACGTTAGCTTACACAGAGAATAATTTATGCACCGCAGCTTGTCAAAGAAATATTTTTCAAACTAAATAGTGCTGTAATACTGCTTAAATGCCTGGTCACGACTGATAAAACTTCCAAGTGAATATAATTTTGTGTGTGTGCTTATGCGTGCGCACACTCAAGTAAAAACTATTAGGGCTGTTTTGGGTTTTACTGCAGTAGCCTTTTTTCTGCCGTATGCCTTTGTGGTGAGGCTGCTGTTAAATGATTGCTCTCGTTTTCTAACTTGGGATGAGAAGAACATTGGGTACAGTGTAGTAACATGCACAGGGTGTTCAGAAGTAGGTGTGCAGGTACGTGTTTTTTGTCGTCACTTGTTAAACTCCTGTAAGCAGGTAGAACCTTATTGAAAAACTACTTGAGCTTAGCAAGCAGTGTGACTTGCTTATCAGTTTGTGATGTACGCAGGTTTAGAAATGCACTGTCCCTGCTGGTCTTTGGTATCGGTGACAGAACAGGAACTACAGCTGAAGTAGGGTCCTCTGGCTTTCTTTCCAGAAATTTTTATTTTTTAATTTAAACCTGATCATATTTTTGTCTTTGGCAAAAATGCCAAAGTAGTACTAATGTTCCCACGTATTCCTGTTCTTTCTGGTGTCCATAACTTGTATTGCTTTTTTCTTTTGTTTTATTTTTGGAATTTCAAATTTGGTTTTATATTCCCAGTTTACTTTTCGCTTTAACTTTGACAAACTTCACAGAAAATTCCAAGTGGGTTCTGTGTTTCTCTTTTGGAATAAGAACAAACAGTTATTTTCTATGCCCTATGGGACAACTTTAAAATTTTAAATGAGCAGACTTCTGTCTGCAGGGTAAGCTCCTAGTTATGGTATACAGGCAGAAAACAGCCTAACAGCAAACTTGGCCTTCAATATTCCCTAGACCTCGGCCACCATCTGGATGTTTGACAATAAAAGATACAGGCTCTGGTTAACCACTTCTGGGTGATTTGAGTTTTGGCCAGAGTGTTTTGGACTTCCACTTAACTGAAATAGCTGTAAACATCTGCAAACCTGCTGTAGCTGTGATGTTCTTATATTCTTCCTTGTGATTGGGAAATGTCTATTGTGCAACTACTTTATTCCCCAGTAACACAGAGGAGTTGTGGTTAGGTCTGACTCCCAGAAGGTAATATAGGAAGAGCAGCTGAGGGAACTGGGGGGTGTTTAGCCTGGAGAGGAAATGTGGATTGGTCTCGTCTCCCAAGTGACAAGTGATAGGACAAGAAGAAATGGCCTCAAGTTGTGCCAGGGGAGGTTCAGATTGGATATTAGGGAAAATTTCTTCCCAGAAAGGGCTGTCAGGCATTGGAAGGAGCTGCCCAGGGAGGTGGTGGAGTCAGCATCCTTGGAGGGATTTAAGAGACGTGGATGTGGTGCTCAGGGGCATGGTGTAGTGGTGGGCTTGACAGTGCTGGGTTAATGGTTGGAACTGATGGTCTTAAAGGTCTTTTCTAATATAAAGATGCTATGAGTTCATATTGAATTTATGCTCCCATTAAATGTCCCTGAACTGGCACATCCTTCAAACCTGCATGTTCTTTTGTAATGAACGCTGTTTGCACAAATGTTTTTCCTTAGTTTTTAAAATTTAGTAATGGACCAGTTCATGAACGATTACTTGGAAGAAGCCAACAGGGAAATAGAGAAGTACAACAGAGAACTAGAAGAACAAGAGTATCATGATCTCTTTGAGCAGAAGACATAAGCACGTGTGTTCTATGAATTTCTGAACCACCTACTATCAGAAACCAAAAATGCTGTTGTCCTTGCTGGTTAACTAGAAAACTAAGTGAAATGTCAGTTCTCAGCACTCCTTTTAAAACTAAGAGATCATTCCTGTGAGGTTGGCATTTTAATATGGTAACTGCTTAGCTGTTTGTGCTGTCAGGTTTGCTTCCACTTCACCTTAGTTCCAGACTGTAAAAAGCGTCACCTGGAATCTCTGGCTAGTAGTGGAAACTTATTTAAAAGAAGAAAAGACGCAAAACTATATTTCCTAGTTGGTCAGAATGTAATCATGGAATTGGTCTGTCGTGCAGATAATGAAACCACTTTAATCTCTGGGTGCCCCTTGAAACTTGTTGCACAGGAGTATTAATGAGCAGTGGTATATGGCAGTATGTGGGATTGGGGGATGTTCCCAAAGCGAGAAATGGGGGAACATCTGAAAAACTGGGAAGAGAACCAAATCATACAGCTGTGAGGGTGTTCCCAAAGCGAGAAATGGGGGAGCATTTAAAAAGACCAGGAGGAGAACCTAGTCCTACAGCTGTGGGGGTGTTCCCA
>NW_010254405.1:0-4111 GCF_000690775.1 Eurypyga helias
CACTTGGCCCTGTTAAACTCCATGAAATAGGTATTCAAACCAGTGTTGAAAATCCTTTACTTTTTCCACCCCAAACCCTACTCATTTATAAACAACCAATGAAGTTCTATTCCAAATGAATAAATAATCTGAGCATGCAATTTGAAAATACCGCACTACAGATCTTCATAAATTCATTTTCTGTATCTTTTTGATAAGCAAAGATCTTTAGGATTAATAACAGTACTGCTATGAAGAAAGTCATAAGAAGGTAGAATGACTACTCTAAAATGAGAAACTGCATTATCAGCAACTGAAGCTCAAAGATACTGCAGAACTATCCAAAACTGAAACAGTACCAAGACCTCTCTTCCCTTCCCCCTCAGAATTATTCAGCAATATGTTTACACTTCAGCCAATAAAATTTAGGGGAACACAGGTACCATCTGCTATCTGACAGACATTACTTTTTTCCTTGAGTGCCATAATCAAAACCAATATAAAATGGTTGAAGTACTTTCAAGCTTGGTCTCTAGTCACTCTATTTTTAAACTGATGGTAATTTTAGCTATTTAGGAAGTCAAGAACTGCTACCTACAAAGCAGCTGTCACAAAGCAACAACAGCTTTTTTTTCATTAATGTCACAGTAGCCTTACTTGAGCATTGTTTACATGGCCTTTTGGTAGCCTACAAAATCATAAACTTAACTTTTAGTTACTACCAACTGAAGTACTCAAATATTTATACACAACAGGTCAACATTAACAGTAGTGAAAAATTCAAATTGTTTTGTTACATTACCATAATCATTCAGAAAAAAGTGGAAACAAAAGAAGATAGACCCAGATATTAATTTCCTGTGAGAATACAGGGTTTATTTAATTTTAATTAAAACTAATTGTCAAATTTACTTGCAGGTTTTTAAAAAATTATCAAGACTCAAAGTTATAAATATTCTATTTAAAAATACAGTTTAGTGATTTGTAAAAAAAAACCTCACAAATTAGCTGGTTTTTTTAAGAATGAAAAGAATTCACTATTCACTGTAAAGTATGGAATGCCTCCATAATTAGTGAGCTATCCATCACATAAAACTGACAACCCCATATAGTGAAACCATCAAGTGAACACTCTGCAGCCAATATGCTGGAAGGTGCGTATCAGAGCCAAATGAAATGTTCTGGTAATTAAGAGTCTTGAGATGAAATTAAAGCATTGCTCTATGTTGCAATCTCCATCTAAAGGATATGTGAAATGCTACACTCACAGACACCAAAAAGCAGAGAAGTAAGTTACCTGTCTTATAAAATTGTAAACCAAACTAGTTCAATGTCTAATGCCAACACTCACAAGAGATTCCATTTTTTTGAGGTGAAAAGCAAACCTAAACTTAGCCACATGCTGAAGCACAAGCATCAAAAATGAAATGTATTAGATGAGAAGCAGCAATTAAAACTCCTTCAAATACACTGTTGTTCCATTCGCAGATAAATCAATATGTGAAACAGAGTTAGTGAAATGGCTTCTGCAAAGCAATAAACTTGATTTGTATCCTTGTTCTATGTATCTATACATGGAAAACAACATGGGATCACATGATAAAATTTAGGGATCATCTGATGAAATATTGCCATTATGTTCTGCATAACGTAATACCAACATTGCCTGAATCTGTATAGGTACCTGTAGTAACCTTCAACCAGCTAAGACAATAGGTTGTAAGAGGATCGTCTTAGGAAAGGGTTCTAATATTGTTCAGGCATCTAGAAATACATGAAAATAAATAGCTAAAAATAGCTGATAGAATATTGCATGGTATGGACAGAATAGGAAGAGATCTGACCTGGAAATGTAAGAGCACTACAACTACTATTACTTGCAGTGAACAAACTGTACTTTTAGAGGTGTCCGATTAACATCAGCTAAAAAGCTGAATTAATGTACTCTTTTGTGGACAAAATAAGATGTTATGTAAATTTCTTCTCAACTTCAAAGTTGTCTGCAGATAAGGCCCATTAGAATCAGTTTTGTGTCAGTGTCACTCCCTTGACATCAGCTAAATTATACCCAATGCATACTTCCACGTGTATGATTAATGGCAGACCTAATAGCCAGCTAATCACAGTGGAAATCCATAATGACTTCTCCTACTTCTTTCTAGGAATTTTAAGACCTGCACAAGGTGTGATGTACTCTAAACCACTAAATTTAACTTCTTTCCATTTTCAGCATCAGCTATAAAGTTTCAAATTAACACAAGCTTCAAGAGCAGAGTTTTGAATTATAACAAGTTTGGTAAAATTGAACAAAATTTATTAGTATTTGTGACTGAGAAAGAACAATCTTGAAATAAAGATGATTACTTCTACAGAAATAGTTCACAAAGTTATAATAAATACATTTGCTATTGCTATTCAAATTGCATAAACAAAGGTAGAGAGAATTGCCATGAAATGCATTTAATGTAACGAGTTTTTCATTACTATTTTTGTAAGAATCAGAAAATATGATTGAACTTGGTCGCAGTGGAACAAAGCATGAAATCTCCATGGAAGTTCATTAGAAAACAAAAAGAAAATTCAAATCAATTACAGTTCAATTTCAAATGGAATATTAAGACTGAAAGACTGAGAAAAACGTTTCACGGGTCAGTGACTTCCCATTGCAGTTTCACGCTGAAGTACCAGTTGTACAAGAGTTGCATCGTCATAAAAACCTTGTCAGCGGGAGTTTCTGCAAATGGGTGCAGATGAGTCACAGTCACCAGAAAACATCAGGCTAGAAAGAGCAAGTGTACATGTCAAGAAGCAGCGTGTCAAAGTGTCCCAAATGCAGACAACCTCTGGACATTTGTCATCCTGTTACACCTTCAAGAAATGAAAGATGCCCCAGAGTCTGCTGAGCAGGTGTAAGGCCTCCCGGACATGCTGGCACCACCAACAGGCTGTGCAGCTCAGACCATACTGGAGGTGGCAAAGGCAGCAGTACTATCAGAGGCACCTGGACTGTGGGTACTGCTGGGGAGACAAGGGACCCCAAGAGGGAGTCAGCACACCCGCCCAGAAGCCACTGTCACACCAGCGCAGCTCTCCCTGTGACTCCTGGGTGACTGTGAGTCAATGTACTGTGAAAATAATTGTCTGCTTTTAATAATACTTCGATTCTATTAATATTTAAATCATAATTAGCAAACGTTTTTCTAGTAATTTTTCACTGGGACATGTGTCTCCCTGACTCACTCCCCTGTAAGGGAAAGGGGAACTTAGAAGCAGATTTGGATGCTCTAAATGAGATCAGGACCCAATCTCCTACACTTCCCGATATGCGTTACAATACCTGGAGAATAACATAGTTTATTCAACATGTGGTTGTGTTCTTCATACAATTTAAGCTGCCTCTAAAAACATATTCTGAGAAGTTTTCTATTAAGACTTAGAAGAAAGCATACTACAAGCTTCAAGACATTATCAGATCTTTTCTCTCATGCATGAGGGGACTCCACTACACTCACAGAATGCCAGATTTCAAGTCAGAATTACAGAATTCACAGAAGCGCACTGCAATTTCTACCCATACACACTGCTCAAATCTTCAATATCTCTTAGAAGCAGCATATATTTTTAAATATCTTTCAGCAGTAATATCCTGCAAAACAGTTCACTAAGTCCACTGTTGCTTCATTAAAAAAATAAAACAAACCCCAAACAAATTAAACTCTCATTACATAAGCCTCATTGCTAAATCACCTGTGAATTCTGAACTGGCAACACTCCTAAAAAAGTACTGTATTAACAAATACATTTCCACAGAATCATACGAACATCAAATAGTTTGGGTTGGAAGGGACCTTGAAGATCATAGAATCATAGAATGGTTTGGGTTGGAAGGGACCTTAAAGATCATCTAGTTCCAACCCCCCTGCCATGGGCAGGGACACCTTCTACTAGATCAGGTTGCTCAAAGCCTCATCCAGCCTGGCCTTGAACACTTCCAGGGATGGGGCATCCACAGCTTCTCTGGGCAACCTGTTCCAGTGCCTCAACACCCTCTCTGTGAAGAATTTCTTCCTGATGTCCAATATAAATCTACCCTCTTACAGCTTAAAGCCACTAGCCCTTGTCCTGTCACTAC
>NW_010254406.1:0-15769 GCF_000690775.1 Eurypyga helias
CATCCTGTGATTCTATCAGGGAATCTTTATTGCATGAACTGGGAGATGATCTTTGAGAAGTTTGGATGAATAGCTCGGCTGAATTTCCTTGATTTCTCTTTATCTCAAACTGGATATGGAGCTGGATACTCCATGACATGTGCCGGGGCAGAGTTTTCTGTAGATATTTGTGTCCTGGAAGAAAATCCCGTGGAGCACACGGACTGCTGGATAAGGTGCTGGAGTTTAAACCCCTTTTTATCTCTGAAGTGTATAGATTTGTATAGGTTTGTACTTTTTCCTAACCGAGGAATTTGAGCAGACCAGTCCATACCGTGGTGTTAGGGTGGGTGTTCCCCCCGTGGTTGGTAAAGGTGAACTCCTTCCTGTTTAGGAGACCCTCAGATGCCAAGAGCTGAGACCACATCTATGTACATGCGTTCTTGATGCCTTGATAGGTGTGCACAGAGGGATATGTGTTTCGGGTTAAAATCAGTATGTACGTGTGAAACTGGCAGTATTTAATGAAATTACAGGAGAAGCTGCTTTTCAAACTGGAATGCGTGGGCGCGGTTTTACCGGGATCTCCGAGTGAGAGACTTACTTAGCCTAAGGAAAATCAGAGCTTGAGTTGGTGGTGTTTAGGTTCGGTGAACCCAGATGACGTTAGAGCTCTTCCCTTGTTGTTTAAGCACGTGGTTTCTTTTAAAGGGAAACTGAATTTAAAAATAAGCCTCAAGCTTTCTCCAGCTAAAAGGAAGGCTCTGTGGTGCCGCGTAGTAAGGACGCAGGAACACAACCCTGTGGAAAAGTGAGTGAGTAAAATATGACATAAATGCATTATCTCATTAGATTTATACCTAATCCCGTGGCCTGCTGGGATTCAGACTCCACGGCCAAACGAGGCTGAAGGTGTCATAGGTGGCCTTTCAAATCTAATATTGGAGTGGGTTGGAAATTAGGTGAAACTACTTTTGCCGCATCCTAATTAAGAGGCGATGAGAAATGCTTTCAAGTTTGGCGTCACAAAGGAAACTGCCTGGTTTGAAAGCGTAATCCGATTAAAGGAGCCTGGCGCCTGGTGAGGTCTGAAGCCTCCCATCCGGCGATACAGGTGGGCTCCTCACCCACTTCCTTACTGCTCTGAATTTCAGAAATCAGCACAATTTTTTTTAGGAAGCAGGAACAGGATTATGACCAAGTTTGGAACTCTGGTTCCAGACATTCTGGAACCTTGGCATTCTGGTCTCGGTCCATCAGATGACTTAGAGGACTAGGACTTATAGGACTTATAGGACTAGGACTAGGACTCCTATGATGAAAGGCTGCGAGAACTGGGCTTGTTCAGCCTGGAGAAGAGGAGGCTCCGCGGACACCTCATTGCAGCTTTCCAGTATCTGAAGGGGCTACAAGGGTGCTGGGAGAGGACTTTTTACAAGAGCCTGTAGTGACAGGACAAGGGGGAATGGGTACAAATTGAAATCAGGGAGGTTTAGATTAGATGTCAGGAAGAAATTCTTCACAGAGAGGGTGGTGAGGCACTGGGACAGGTTGCCCAGAGAAGCTGTGGATGGCCCATCCCTGGATGTCTTCAAGGCCAGGCTGGATGAGGCTTGGAGCAACCTGGTCTAGTGGAAGGTGTCCCTGCCCATGGCAGGGGGGTTGGAACTAGATGATCTTTAAGGTCCCTTCCCACCCAAACCATTCTATGATTCTATGACTTGGGTTTTTTTGCTAGTGCTTCTCTGCAGTGTTTTTTCAAGCCATGGTTTCTCGCTGCGCAGTGTTGGCTGTCACTAAGAGATGTTTAAGTGACCTCAGTTCATCCTGTGACCCACCGTGGATGACTCCTGGTTGTCCTGGAGTGGTCAGTCACACCTTTGTGTGATGTCAAGTTACGTTCCCCTTGGGACGCCGGGCACTCGGTTCAGCCTCGTTCCAGCCTGGTGGAGTCTGAAGCCGTATGTCTGAACTCCTGTGGCTCGTCTCCGTTGAGTTAGAAACAGCTGAAAACACAGAGAACTGGGAGGGCATGTGTAATTACTGCTGGATTCGGCATTTGGGGAATATTTCCTTTAACCTCAATGGGAATTACTTCACAAAGAGTGAAACAGGATGTCCTTGACATTCCTTTTCGCTGAAAAGAAAGACCTAAGAACAGAAGAATTGGTTAAAAAAACCAAACCACTGTCTTTCTGGTCATCCAACTCGGAGGACGTCATTCCAAGACGGTGTTTGGTGTCTGTGCTGAGGTTAGTGCTGGAGACCGCTCGGCCACGGGAGGGCCCAGCCCAGCTTTCCCGTTGGGCCTGGAGCGGAGATCCTGAAGATGCTCGAGTAGAACTTCAGAATGACTCGGAAGAGTGGTGAGTCGCTGTTTGCCTTGCTGTTCTCATTCATACCACTGCTGTAGCACCCGGAATTTCATCCTTGTGAACGTGTGTTTCGAACCCCGGCTGCTCCCGTCGCGCTTCTGCGATTTCCCACGCGCAGAAGTGCCGGACGGTGCGGCGCGGGCTCCCGGCCTCTTGGTTGGCATCGCCTGGAACCGGTTTGCCAGCTGCAGTGCTAACTGGGGTGAGTGCCAGCCCTCGAGGTGCGGTTACCGACTGCAAGACGTTTGAGTCTTGGGGTGAGGTCGGCGCGTTAAACGTTGCGTTGAAACCGCGTGTGCGGAAACACGTAGCACGCTGTTCTCTTCTCCTGGTGCACTGACCCTAACTGCTTCACAGGACTCCAGTGTTCGGTCTCTGGCATGATCTGACGTTGAGGTCATGAAACATTCTGGTTTTCTCCACAACTCACGCTCACCTTATGCTTTTTCTTCTCAAGTTCCCGGGAAAGCTGGGTACAAATTCATGGTCTCCGGCGCTTCTCCGGGACAGCCATGTGGAGCTACTCTCTGAGAAGCGGGGTCCGTGCTCCCCATCTCGCAAGCTGTCGGGGAGCTGTTGCAGCCATCTGAAATGCTTTAGGATCCTGGTAGCTGTATGGGGAGAAGTTGTTTCAGCCCTTGTCATTACTTGCTGGGGTAGAGTTGCAGTGACCCTGAAATGGTTTGAAGTAAGGGAGAGCTTTACCCCTGCGTGTTTATGATTTAGTAGCCTGACTTGGGTGTAGACGTTCCTCCTCTACGTTAAAACTGTCGGGCTGGGAAAGGCTCTGCCACTAAAAGCGTCTCCTGGCTGGGAGAACTGTATTTAACAGAGGGATCATAGAATCACGGAATGGTTTGGGTTGGAAGGGCCCTTAAAGACCATCTAGTTCCAACCCCCCTGCCACGGGCAGGGACACCTTCCACTAGACCAGGTTGCTCCAAGCCTCATCCAGCCTGGCCTTGGACACTCCCAGGGATGGGGCATCCACAGCTTCTCTGGGCACCCTGTCCCAGTGATCCCCACCCTCTGCGGGAAGAATTCCTTCCTGATATCTAATCTAAACCTCCTCACTTTCAATTTACACCTGTTACCCCTTGTCCTGTCACTCCCTGCCCTTGGAAAAAGTCCCTCCCAGCTTCCTTGTAGCCCCTTCAGGTACTGGAAGGGGCTCTAAGGTCTCCCCGGAGCTTCCCTTCTCCAGGCTGAACCTCCCAACTCTCCCAGCCTGTCCCCATAGCAGAGGGGCTCCAGCCCTCGGAGCATCTCCATGGCCTCCCCTGGACTTGCTCCAACCAGTCTATATCCTTCTGATGTTGGGGGCTCCACAGCTGGACGCAGCACTCCAGGTGGAAGTAGTTCACTGCCTCGGCCGTTCACTCCCATGCCCGCTTTTTAATGGGCCGGGTTGCAGAGATGCTTCTGGAGAAATTTCCATCCTCCTCCTCTTAAGCTTTCTTAACTTGTCTTAAGCTGATGTTTTCTCCATTTGCTTGGCTTATACCAAGAATAAGCAGGAGCTTATCCCAATCCCCTGCGAACACCCAGGTGTGTCCTTATGTCCCCATCCCAGCCGCCGCAGGGTCACCGTTCTGTTTGCCGCCTTGCCCTGTCTTCGCTCTCGTCTCCCTGTTACTTGCTCTTCAGGCATCCAATTAAAAAGCTCATCAAGAAGGAATTTCATCTAGAGTCAGTGCAGTGGTATGTAGTTGCCTTGTTTTGTGTCCCGCATTGTTGCCAGTTAATTTCTTGCTTGGCCGTGTCTTTCTTCAGCCCCCAGGGACTTCTGATTAAGCCGGAGCGCTGGGATGCGATGGATGCTCACACGGAGCTTTGTGGGTGAAGCGACTGCGCTGCTGCTGTGGGTTGTGTTGAAGGACAAACTCTGCTTCAAATGCTTAATTGGGGTCTTTGTCGTGGCTCTCGATTCTCCAGTCTCGTGTTCCTTGAGGGCCTCCTCTCCCGTCCCATTGCGTTTGGTCTTCAACAGCAGAGCAACTAATCTCCTTTATACCTGAGCTTAAGGTTTCTCCCAGCTTTTCTTGATGCACCGGGCTTGGAGCCCTGCGAGGCGAAGGCGTGCGGGGTCTCTCCCCGTGGGTGCCGTGCCCTCTCCTCGTCTGTCTGAACAATTAAGTGCTTCAGTGCCAGCGTAAATTCAGAGCCTTCGTGTCACTGATCTTGGCCGTGCCACAAGGGAAATGGGATATTGTGTGAGCTTCCATCATTTTTTAGTCTCCTTAGGGCAAAAGTGCACTCTAGATGCAGTTATTGGTACAAAATGATTGCGTTTGCTCTTTAATTGACGTAGGGAAGGGCTAATTCAGTCTCTGAAGCTTTGTTTCTCTGGCTCTGCACTACTTGGCCTATTTACCTGTTTCTCGTCAACTCCAGGTCAGGCACAAGCGCTGGTTCAGTGTTTCGGGCATCGGTTCCAGTCAGCAAAGGAAGCACCCGCTCCGAGTGGAAGCGAGCAGGCTGGCGTGGGCTGGTGGTGCCAGGGCGCGCGGTGGAGGTGGCTTTGGGGGCCGGAGGGCACGGTGGCCAAGCGGAGCATCTGGGCTCGGCTCTCACGGGCCGGGGACAGGTCTCTTGAGCAGTCTGGCAGCGAGTGATGGGGGAGACGTGGAGGTGTGTTTTTCTCTGTAGAGACCTTATCTGTGCTTAACCAGGAGGGCGTCCATGTTTAAAGTATCACCTTTTCTAGATGCTTCTAGGTGCAAGCTTCCCTGCTGGAAATCCCAAATTCCCACCGAGATGCTGGGAAGAAACCCCATAACTTTGTTCTAATCCGGTTGGTTTTGTCTGGCAGTGAACATGTAGCTGTTTGCGGGGCAGAGGGTGACACGTTCTTTGCCATCCCAAAACACTTCACGGGTGCGTGGGTTCCCCCCATACAGGGACAATAGCAGGCGGTGGGGATGAAGCACGCTCTGCCCGGGATTTCTTCTGCTCACGTTCCTTTTGGCAACGTTTTCGCTCCGAACTCGGACCTTCTGCGTGCCTGCACGAGGGAACGGAGCAGCTGGACGTGTCCACGATGCTCTGTTTCTGTCGGTTGGTTGTCGCGTCTCTTGGGAATTCTGCAGCTTGTTAAATCATCTCACAAAAGAAAAAGGGGGAGGGAGAATACAGCGCGAGGTTGCCAGCTGTAGCCAGCTCAGCCCTGCGGCGGGAGCTGCTTGGGGGTTTTTTTGATCAGGGATTTGTGGTTGCCCAGGCAGCTCGCTTCCATTTCTCTGGAAGCACTGGATGGAGGGAAGGTGAAGCGGAAGTCCTTTCTAAGGAATTTGGCTTCAGCAGAACCTGGGAGCCTGCACCATCTGGGTGTATCCTGCTCATTTTCTCTGCATCTGATTTTTTTTTTTTTTAAATGCTCCATTTTCTTCCACTTCCAGCATCTCCTCCAGCACTGGGGAAGCCGTAGAGCTTGGCTCCAAATGAAGAGTGGGGAATGCGCACCTTGGCAGTGCTGCTGGTTCCCGTTCGCCGTTTTGTGGTATTGTCAGCTCCGGGCTGTTTTCTCTGACATTCGTAATGCTGCTCAGTTTATTGGATTTCTGCAGGAATGTTTTCCTCCTTTTGCTCAGACCCCTCAACCCCCCATCTATCAGCTGCAAAAGAGGAGAATGCACTGCGAGATTGGTATTCAGGAAACCTCGTTAAGCGGTTTGTGAGCATCTTGCAGATGCTGTCGAATTCCTGTCCTCTCTTAGGGGGCAGTTTCCCCACTTAGAAAAAGCAAAGCAGCTTTTTCGGCTTCGGTGCTTCAGGTGGAGTTGTACATCTGCATCGCAGCGTGGAAGGCAGGTGATCCCCTTGGAGAGAAGTGTTGTTCAGGTGCTGGCAGAGACTGTGTCTCGCATTCTATGTGCCAGAAGCTAAATGCAAACTTCCTTTTTAAGACTCTGGTGAGCATTTTCCCTTCTCTTTCCTTCTGAAATCTCCTCACTCTTCTGAGTTTTGTCTTCAGTCCAGCCAAGTACCAGTCCTCAGGCATGGTCAGCTGAAAATGTGAAGGACCTCTGGGTGATGCCGTTTTGACGTGACCTTCCCTTTTTCATAAAATCATGGAATGGTTTGGGTGGGAAGGGAGCTTAAAGCCCATCCAGTTCCAACCCCCCTGCCATGGGCAGGGACACCTTCCACTAGACCAGGTTGCTCCAAGCCTCATCCAGCCTGGCCTTGGACACTCCCAGGGATGGGGCATCCCCAGCTTCTCTGGGCAACCTGTCCCAGTGCTCCCCACCCTCTGCGGGAAGAATTCCTTCCTGATATCTAATCTAAACCTCCCCACTTTCAATTTAAACCTGTTACCCCTTGTCCTGTCGCTACAGGCCCTTGGAAAAAGTCCCCCCCAGCTTCCTTGTAGCCCCCCCAGGCACTGGAAGGGGCTCTAAGGTCTCCCCGGAGCCTTCCCTTCTCCAGGCTGACCCCCCCAACTCTCCCAGCCTGTCCCCATAGCAGAGGGGCTCCAGCCCTCGGAGCATCTCCGTGCCCTCCTCTGGACTCGCTCCAACCAGTCTATATCCTTCTGATGTTGAGGGTTCCACAGCTGGACGCAGCACTCCAGGGGGGGTCTCACAAGAGCAGAGCAGAGTTCCCTTCTCTACCTCTGCCAACGCGCTGCCCTTGGACCTTGCGCGGGGAGGGGGGCGTTCCCGACACTAGACAGCAGAAACCGAAGCTCCTGGCCACTCTGCCCTGGGGATGCCGCTTGGCTTTCCCTGCCTTCATGACCGAAATGTTTTGCACTTCTCTCAGAAAAGCTCTGTGTAGATGTGGCCCCTGTAGCCGGTGCCAGCACGCAGAGGGCCGTGTTTGTGTGTGAGCTCTGCTCCGTTGCAGGTAATCAGCTGGAAACGCTCCCGTAACCGGAGTAGATTGCCCAGCGAGTGTCTAATGCTTTTAAGAATAAAGGATAGCATATGCACTCAAACCAGTCCTGGGTGGGTGGTTTTTTTTTCCTCTCTCCTGCAGCTATTCACTTTGCCTCCTGCTCGGAGGGATGCTTTGATGTAGCGTAATGTTGCACGCGTGACCCATCCTTTCAGTCCCATTGCATAATGCAGCAGGTGACAGAGCCCACTGTCACCCCCCCATACATTAAAGAAATGCATTTCCACTGCCAGGAGCCGTCTGTAAGCGTAGGGCTGCCCTCTTCGTAGTGGGGAATTTTAGCTTGGATGGATGCTTTTCTATTAGCGATGCCAACCCTGGCTTGTTCCTTTAGAGCGTGAGCCTGCAAGCCCAGAGGTTAAACGTGTGGTTGTTGTGGTTCTTGAAGCAGCCTCCTCCTGGAAATGAGGAGTGGGACTTGGTAGGCTGGTTTTCAGAGAAATAGATGAGCTTACCTCTTGCCTCTTCCACTTCCCAAACGGATCCTTCACAGGGTTGCTGTTGCTTTGAAAACTGGCACAGGTTTCCTGCTGCCCCTGTAGCCAGTGCTACATCTCAGTCTCGTGCGGTCCTGCTCCCTGTAAAGAGAAGGGACACGTTATAGAATCACGGAATGGTTTGGGTTGGAAGGGACCTTAAAGACCATCTAGTTCCAACCCCCCTGCCATGGGCAGGGACACCTTCCACTAGACCAGGTTGCTCCAAGCCTCATCCAGCCTGGCCTTGGACACTTCCAGGGATGGGGCATCCACAGCTTCTCTGGGCAACCTGTCCCAGTGCTCCCACCCTCTCCGTGAAGAATTCCTTCCTGATATCTAATCTAAACCTCCCCACTTTCAATTTAAACCCGTTACCCCTTGTTCTGTCACTACAGGCCCTTGTAAAAAGTCCCCCCCAGCTTCCCTGTACCCCCTTCAGGCACTGGAAGGTGCTATAAGGTCTCCCCGGAGCCTTCCCTTCTCCAGGCTGAACCCCCCAACTCTCCCAGCCTGTCCCCATGGCAGAGGGGCTCCAGCCCTCGGAGCATCTCCGTGGCCTCCTCTGGACTCGTTCCAACCAGTCTATATCCTTCCGATGTTGTGGGTTCACGCTGGCTGCTAGAGGATGATGGCTGCCTGGTATTGCTCTGCTGGTGGAAATGGCTCCTCGGGGTGCGCTGTTGACCGCGCGCTGGCTGAGCTGCCTGTCGGCGTTGGGCAGTGAGGGCAATCCCTGTCCGTAACTTGCTTCACGCTGAAAATGCACTGGCAGAGTGGAAGCGCTTGGGGGTGGGATGCTGGGGTCTCGCAGTGTGCCTGTGCAGAGGGCCAGGCGCAGCCCTGACTGCTGCTTTGCCTCGGCTGGAAAGCCTGAATCTGGGCGTTTGTCCCCAAATCCCGCTGCCTTCGCTGCTGCGTATCTTGAGAGCAAGTGTCCGATGACGGAGCCTGGAGCTCTGGCAGCTCTCGGGCAGAGCGGTGGTGTTGTGCAATGTCAGCCTGCTCTTTTCACAGGTCCTGCCCCTAAGCTTCCCCACTTCTTCCCGTCCAGTCTGGCATCGTGTGCTTCAGCTCCCAATCCTATGACGTGGAGGAAAATTTACCTTCTTAAACTGTCTTTTGGCTCTAATTTACCTGGTGGGATGTAGGGAAGGAGTTGGGCTTCCTCCTCTTACTGCTCAGCTCTGACTTCTGTGCCGCACACGTGCAGAGTTGGCGTTGCCAGATAATTGGTAAGTGCTAAAGAATAAGTCCTGAGGCTTTCCAGATGGATTGGCTTGGAGCTGCTTGTTCTGGTCCTGATGCCGGAGAGGGAAGGGAAGTTCTCCGGGGACCTGCATGGCCCGAGGTTTGTGTTACCGCTCAGACTTCACGTGGCATCGGTCTCCCCCAGTAGCTGCTTTGTGCTTACCCTCAGCGCTGCTAACACATCCCCTCCGTGCCTCTTCCACTTAGTGCAGTAGGATTAAGTCCTTTAATCTGTCTGTCCTGTGTGTCTGGTCTCACAATTTAACATGCTCAGTAACATGGGAAGGGTTGAGATCAGCGTGAGCCATAAGTGTGATGCTAGCCATAACTGTCAGCTGGTTTCTCGCTGTCTGAGTGGGTCCCTGTGTGGTCTGCCTGCCTGTTAAATGGGACAGAAGGTAAACTGGAAGTCCTGTAATTGCCACGGGTGAAGCCTGTGCCTTCCCTCTGGTGCACTGAAAAGCCTGTCTTTGGATTTTTTGTGGTGGGTTAGGTGTGACCCAGAGCTGGAAATGTGTAGGATTTCAGCGTGATGTTGGGCACTGAGGAGTCTCTTGTTTGCTGGAGTCGACTGTTTTCCTTGGAGTAAAAAAAAGCCTGGGAGAACATCCAAAGAAACGCTTTTGAGCTTCTCCTACAAGGGGTTGGCATGTTGATACGTAGGATGTGTGTCTGGGGGAGGTGCAGATGCCAACTGAATAGCAGCAGAACCGCCTTCTCACTTGTGCATCGATTGACGTGTTTCTGGAGTGCAAGTGGAAAGGAAGCACAGTGGCCACGATCCCGTAACAGCCTCGGAGCAGATGGATGCTGCCATCCGTGTTTGGAGTTGGATGTCCGTGCTGGCTCCTCAGTCAGCAGTCACCCCGATGCCGTGGGTGCGTGCATGTGGAGGTGGCTTTTTCCTCTGCTGTGTTTGTCAAAGACACATTCCCACCATCACCCCTTCCGCACACATGGATTCTCCTCCCTTGGGAAACCTCAGCTCTGCATCCCGCGATTGGAAGCTGGGCAGCGTGACAGCTTTGCTCTTTTCTCACGTGCCAAACCTCTCTCTATTGGCCAAAATTTTGAAAGGAAAGAACTCCAGATGCGTGCAGGAGATCGAAAAGTCACTCTAGTGAAAACTCACCTCCGAGTTGTCTTCGTTATTGTAACGTTATGGAGCTGTGCTGTGGTTTCTCCTTCCAACCGGGCTCTGTCCTACCAGGGAACGGGCTGAGATGGGAGATTTCCCTTCCTGCTCGCTTCGGCTTACCTAAGCATCCCTGGATTTCCATGTTTGTGACAACCAAATATCAGTCTCCTACTCAGCTGTCCCTCTTGGTGCCAGGTGAGTTCAGGGCGTTGTTTCCATTAAGAGTTGGAGGGTAGTTAGGATTTGCTGAAGCTGTGGAGCGCTCCTTCACTGAGATCCTGATCTCAACTTGATCTAAAGGTCAGTTGAAACAAAGTCTGCTGGGAAGCGCGAGGTGATGGCGCAGCCGCGCGGTGGGGTGAAAGCCTGCCCCGCCGCCGAGAGCCGCTCGTTGGGCGCGGACGGACCCGTACGCGGCAGTGAAAGGGAGTTTTGTGGACGTAGCTGTTGAGAACGCTTGCTGCTCCCACGAAACCTGCTTGATACACCAATGCAGCTGCCAGATAAGCAAATTCTCCCTATGGATATTCCCATAAATCTGGAAGTTGCTCTTAGGTGAGGACAGTCCCTGTTCAAGGGGATCTTTATGCTCCACAGAAGGCTTTCAGCAGGGTTTCCACCAAATTTGGCTTCCCAGATCTGTTCTTTCGTGCAAGGAAACTCTATATTCTTCTGAAAGGAATTTTCTGGGAAGAGCCGCCAGTCATCAGAGTGGAGAAAAGCCCCTCCAGCAGGCCCTGAATCCTCCTTCGCAATGGGCATACTGCGTCTCTTCACCTGTTTGCTCTAGTGGGAAACACGTTCCTTGCTAGATTGACTGCCCGAGCCGGCTCTGTCTGCTGTAAGCCTCCGTTTCTGTACGGAAAGAAGGTTTGCTCCGGGGAGACCTTACTGCACCCTTCCAGTGCCTGAAGGGATACAAGGAAGCTGGGGGGGACTTTTTCCAAGGGCCGGGAGTGACAGGACAAGGGGTAACGGGTTTAAATTGAAAGCGGGGAGGTTTAGTTTGGATATCAGGAAGGAATTCTTCATGGAGAGGGTGGGGAGGCCTGGGACAGGTTGCCCAGAGAAGCTGTGGATGCCCCATCCCTGGCCAGGTTGGATGTGCCTTTGAGCAACCTAGTCTAGGTGAAGGTGTCCCTGCCCATGGCAGGGGGGTTGGAACTAGATGGTCTTTAAGGTCCCTTCCAACCCAAACCATTCCATGATTCTATGTTCCCACAGTGTGGAAAACCAGACAGTAACATCTCATATCGCTGCCTTGTGAACCTCTCGCAGAGCTCCGTTCCCTCTGCCCGTCAGTCCCACTTCGCATGGGCCAACACAACCGTAGTCCCTGCGAGACCAAGACCCACACTGCTGGCGAGAGGCGAGTCGTCCCCACGTTGGTGCTTCTCTCCAGAGACGTTGGTGCTTGTCCTGGAAGGAGCCTGGGGTTGGCATGCTTTGGCACTTACCCCTTTTGTGCCTGGGCTCAGCAGCCCCGAAGTGGCTGCATGTTTAATGCATCTGCCCCTTAACTTTGACTTTAACCTCTGCACCGTGTCTCAAGTATCCAGGTTTCCTGGAATGGTGTGTGCAAATCCCACTAGGATCAACTTGGCCGCTCAGGCGGTTTTGTGTGTGTTTGACAGCTGTAAGCTTTGCACAGATGTTTGATCCCGCTGTTCTTTCCTCGCGGTGGTGTTTTCCTGCTCCTGGCTGTTAAATGCCAGGCAAGTTTCTGCTTTGCAGCCCAAACTAACAGCGTTTCAGTGGTGAATTTTCACGTTTTGGGTGCTTTCTGGAAGGGAGAGGTATTCAAAGCAGCGTGTAAATCTATGCTGACGCTAGCAGCTGGGGAGTGCTGTACTCTGCAGTGTGTTAATTCTTGTTTCCTCTAATTTTAGGGATTTTTAAGCACAGCAGCGCGGCCGTGGTGAGCTCAGGCAGGAAACGTGGGCAGTAATAGCTCATAGCCAGCTGCGGGTCCATGCTCAGCGTCGCTCCTTTGGAGTCGTCTGCGGTCGAGGGCTGACAGCCCTGTAAATCCAGGTCTGCTTTAACTTCCCCATCACCATTCGAGCTCTGGGATCCTCTTCCATTTTGCCATCAGGATTTATCCATGTAACTTAGTGCTTGCAGTGTGAAGGGTTTCTCCACGCTTCTCCTGTCAGCTTTGGGAATAGACTCTGCTCTACCTTCCCTGCTTCTTGCAGGGTGAGAAGCAGGTGGAGAGCTTCAGCCCTCCGGAGATCTCGTGGGCTCTGCGATCTATGTCCTTGCTGACTTCCTCCTGTGTGTGTTTTTCCTGGGTCTAGAGAAGCACTTGTAGCTCAGATCACTCAGCTCCCTCCCTTCCATTTAATGTATGAAGTTGCATTTTAACCTTGTCAGTCGAGAAGAAAATTCTTTTCGGGATTGTTGCAAAAAAATAAAAAAATCAAACCAAACCCCAACAACATTTAACAGAACCACTCTCTGCCTCTCCCTGTGTGTCCCCTTGGCCCTTAACAGAGCTCCTCTGCATCAGGGAGAAGGTACTTAATGTAGTTGGTTGGGAAATGCTTGGCAGCATCATCGTGTTTGAAGGGCTATGTGTGAATTACTTTATTTTTACTTTTATTTTTTCCCATAGTAAAACGGAGGCAGTAATGTTAGTGGGAAAATTTTATATACAGCGACTGCTTCCTGTGTAGGACTGGAATGGGAAGTGAGACTTTGTATGTGCCTAAAACCCCTGGATTCTCAGTGAAGCATTCTATAACTACCCTGTGTTACATAGCCACCCACGTTTTCTATAATATGAATTTGTGTTTGTAACTGATAAGATGCTGCAGCTGTAAAATGATGGTTCCAAGCTCCTAAATACGGTGCTTTAGAGCTAACTGCCGTGGTGAGGGGTCACGCTGGCCAAGGCAGAAAGCCCAGTCCTGTCAGGTGTTCTGCGGCGAGCTGAGAGCAGCCCGGTGACGCTCCCGTTGCCCTACTGACTCGTCAGGCCTCAGCAGCACAGACCAGGCAGATGCGTGGATTGCAAGTTCCTCGCATCGTTGGGCGAGGGACGGTCGAGTTTGGAAGGAATCTGCTGAACAGAGAGAAAAGGGGGACGTGAAAGGTGTACAAGGGTGATAGTGCGGACAAGAGAATAGGAAGACAGCAGCCAAGGAGTTTTGGGTGGGAGCCATCATCCCAACTGCCTGCTTTTCTTTATAGCAAAGAAAAATCTGGACAAAGAAGTTGAGGAGCGTAGAAGCCAAAGGATCATGGCTTTGGTTTCCTTTGCAGCCTCTCCGATAGCTGGAATCTGACTGGGTCGCTCTCCGCAGCCTTCCCTGAAGCCTGCCAAGAGGGGCTGAGAAAGTATTGCTTGGGATCTAGCCACGTTCTCCCCTGCCCCAGGAATACTCCGCATTAATCTCCCCCAGCCTTGCATCAGCAGTTTATTTTTGGAAAGGCTGTTGTATTATCTAGTGGTGGCGGCACGCAAGGAGAGGGGCTGCAGCTCCGCTGTGAGCCCTGCCGCGCTGTACCCCTTTCCGTCGGCGAGATGGCCCTAGCGCCGCCTTTCTCGCTCCAGGGAAACGTTGAAGTGCGCTTTCTAAACCTCAAGGCTTGCACAAAGCCCTGGAGATGTTTGCATTTCCACTCCGTAAGCAGGAAATACCAAAAGAGGGGTTGCGTTAGTACTGCGAGGATCTCGCCGTTGTATGGGTATTAATAGCTGAGTACTGACTTGCTCGCCGTGTCCTCCGGGCAGCGGACTAGGAGTTGATCCGCCTCCAGCCTTAGCTGCCCTGGTGACACTGTCTCAAAGGCATTGAACTAATTCTCCAAACATCTGGGACCAGTTCTCAGCTACTTTAAACTTCCTTTGTGACCTTGGGCCAAGCCACTGGTGTGCGCTGGGTTCTCGTATCTAACGCGGCGACAGCGCTGGTGCTGCGCCTTTTCTCTTTACTGTTGGGTGTGTAAATACACAGGGTAGCAGTGGTGCCTTTTCTCTTTACTGTGTAAATACACAGGGTAGCAGTGGCCTCTGATGAGTAAGAGTACTCGTCCCTGAAGTCTCTGACTGCTTCTGTAGTCCAGGTAAGTGAGACTCTAAATCAGCTCTGCTGCTCATCCTTTGGCTTGGCAACACCGCGTTGTTTTTTAGGTGGCTTGGCCTTTGCCCCAGCCAATTGTATGAGTAAAGTTGCTACGGTCAGGAAGAAATAAATGGAAAAGCAAGAGGACAAATGCAGTCTTGTTTAAAGAAACTATTGGGTTTTATCATGACCTAAAGCCATGTGCTTTATTCAGCAATTTTTACAAACAGGAAGCGTTATTTAAAAGGCTGCAGCACTTGCTGAATCATGGAGCCAGAGAAAACTCAGCCTGAGAATTCGTATGAACAGAGCAGATTTTGCACTTTTCAGAGCTTTTCTTCTCTCCTTAATGTTCAGCCCTAATTGCCCTGAACAGATCCATCGGAAACATCGTTAGAATGCTGCCCTGGTGCAGCAGACAGGATGGGGGGAATGTGGGTGACCATTTGAGAAGTTTGCTTTTGTTATGGAGACTGCGGGTACAAGAGCAAACCCCCTCTTTGATGCGAAGGGGTCTTGAGGAATTGGGGGAGAAAAATGAGGAAACAGCAGTGGTAGCCCAGTCGGCTCCAGACCTTCGGCTTTATTTATTTAGATGGGACATCAGGAAGGAATTCTTCCCGCAGAGGGTGGGGAGCACTGAGACAGGTTCCCAGAGAAGCTGTGGATGCCCCATCCCTGGAAGTGTCCAAGGCCAGGCTGGATGAGGCTTGGAGCAACCTGGTCTGGTGGAAGATGTCCCTGCCCATGGCAGGGGGGTTGGAACTAGATGATCTTTAAGGTCCCTTCCAACCCAACCCATTCCATGAGTCTATGATTATTGGAAACTCGTATTTACAGCATTCTCTTTCCTGTGCTGGGATCTGTGTTTCTGTTTAATCACAAACAACCCAAAATCACCCTGT
Source organism: Eurypyga helias (assembly GCF_000690775.1). Lineage (NCBI taxonomy): Eukaryota > Metazoa > Chordata > Aves > Eurypygiformes > Eurypygidae > Eurypyga > Eurypyga helias. Next base: position 15,094 of record NW_010254406.1, read on the forward strand.
GGATAGTGCTTGGCTTTGGACTCTGATCTCTCTGTGCCCTATTTCCTTTTTACAGGTGGGGCATGCTGAGGTCTGGAGGTAGAGCTTTTCCCAAGGCTGCGTAGCACAGCGGGGAGCAAAGCCCTTGTGGCTTCCAGACTCATCTGCACCCCAGCTTGCTCGGCTCGAGGAGCATCGCAGTGGTTTGGCGTTAGGATTTCCTGCATTTTGGTTTGTTTTGTCTGGTTTTTGCCCAGGGTGAGGTTTAGGCTGCCCTGTTTTGAATTGCTCCCTGCCCTCCCCGCCTTGTCAAATCAGGGCAACAGGTCTCTAGGTAGATGTTGTCAAGGTAAAAGGATTCAGGGTTTACCCCTGTGTGATCTCGCAGTGCCATAAATAAGTGCTCACCTCTTATTTCTCATCTGCAAGCCACGGGAGGTTGTATATCCTTGGTGGAGCGCTGGGCCTTGATGTGAGCACGTGCTTCCATGTAGCGGGAGGTTAGTGACTGACGGGAAACCCTCCGAAAGGGATCACGTCTGCCCGGGGCTGTGGACTCCTCATTGCCCTGTAGCGATTTTTGTGTCGGTAAAACCAACTTATACGATGCTTAATGTGTAATATTTATTGTTCTCAGTGTTGTGTGCTCACGCTGGGCTGAACCCAGAGGAGTTAGGCCCATGGATCAGTACATGTT
>NW_010254407.1:0-42629 GCF_000690775.1 Eurypyga helias
AACCATTCTGTGATTCTATGGTACTATGAAGGACTGTGATACCAGGATCTCAGACACAAAGGGAATTTTTAGATATTACTGATTAGTCCTTGTTATAGCACATAATTGTTTTGAAGACACACACGCAGTTCAGTCAGTGAGAGAACCTACCCCCTGGCCAAGGTACATTTCTTTAGAGATGTCAAATTTTATTCACTGTGAAGTCTTCAATACCGCAGAGGCACTGTTTATTTTTTAGGAAAATCTAAGTGCCATTCAGCCTTAAAAGCTTTAAGTTTTTAGGGGACCTTACAAGGTCAGCGAGCTACTGACAGGACACTGCCCCAGTTTCCCACGGCAGGACTGTCAAGCTGTAACTGTTATTCAGTGTTTCTGTGTCGCCCATCTGTCTTTGCTGTTGAATTGAACGAAAACATCCCGCAACATAAGGAAGAGGCAGCAGACCGCTGCGGCCATAGGCGTTATTTCCCATCCTCCCGTCAGCCGTCTTTGTTTGCGTTACGTTGGGACGGCACCAGAGAGATCTCGAGGCGAAACCAGAATAACAATTGGGGCGTTGAAAACATCTGCTGAGTAAGAGGAACCACAGCCGCCCGCTGACGCTTCTCGTTACGGAGGGTGTTTCACAAGGCAGAATTGACAGAGGCGCTCGGAGTGGAGTTTAAACTGCGCAAAGGCATCTCTCAGGCAGCGCCTGCGGCTACCAGCCAGGGGTCTTGCAACGCCCAGAAGGCTGGAAACCACCCTGAGCCAGACTAAGAAATAATGACGGGGACTTCAGCCCCCAAAGAAAAAGACTGGGAGACAGCAGGCAAAGGAAGGGGACTAGATGGAGGCCAGCCCAAAGGACAGGGTGGGGAGCAAAGGCATAGGAGAACGCAGCGCCCTCTGACTTCCCTTTGCTGCCAGTCTGTGCCTGAACCCATTCCAAAACATTACTCTGCATGATACAATCCACCTACAGTAACTCTTCGTTACCGTTTTTATCTGTATTTCCATGCCACCTACAAGGGCAGTGCAATTAGTTTGTGCTACAAATATTTATATGCTTCTCCATAGCAACAGTGCCAAAAAAGAGCCATAGCTAAATCCTGGAATACAGATTCCTCTTCTGCATCCTGATTCACTTTTATTTAAATAAAAGACTGTAAGCAACTACAGCATCTTAACTAAAGTGACTTCCACCCCTACTGTAAAAACATTAGGAAGATACAGAAGACAGCAACTTAGTTCACGATTCATCAAATTCACACCCAATTCTCTTATTTTAGAATGCTCTTCTTAAATTCGGAGCGTTGCCGTAATTACACGGGGACTGATGATGAATATAGAAAACTGGAAAGGTATTTTTATTCTCCGATTGCTGCAGGGCTTGCCAAAGTCTGCAAGAAAGCCAAGCACATGACTATCAGTGACGACTGCATGGTAATCTGTCCAAAAATTCTGTACAAGCGGGACTACTGTCATTTATTTTTGCAGGCCCTCCTAATTTTAACTGAGCTAATCTTATGCTAGTATTCTCTTATGCCGGCAGTCTTGCGCTAGTATATTTAAAATACATGATGAACAAACATTTCCCAGCTTCTTCGGCGGGCCAGTGAGTACAAAAACCTCTTAAAATAGCTTCACGTGCCGCCACGGCACACGCAGCCTGGGCAAAACCAGTCCAAATGCAGCCACTCACGTACTTCAGGAAATGACTCATAAGCAATGGGAGAACCCCAGTCGCCACGTTATTTCACCACCTCTTTATAATTTTTAATACTAAAACGTATTTTGCAGTACCTGGCAGCACCAGGCTCCCCTAAGAGCTATCACTTCGGCATGCAACATGTGGTGGCACCATTAGGCAGTGAAATCCTTTGCCAAGTTCAGGCTGAAGAATTTTTGATTTTTCTTTTCTTCTACTGTGAAAGGAAATGTTCCTTTTTTACTGGGAAAATATTACTGTGGGCCCACATATAGGAAAGGGAGGGGTTGGTGGGGTTTTTTTCCTGATACTGAGGGAACCAACAGGGTACATTTTAAGATCATCTTTTCCTGATGGTCCCAACAGCCTGACTGCGAATCCTGTGGGACTGAAGTTCACTGCTCTTCCACCAAAAAGACATTTCTTTGTACATTTTAAGTGGTATTTTAAAAATATAGAAAGAGAGGTATTAAAAACTTCCCAATCTACTTTTCAAACCTACTAAAAACATAATGACAACACTCAGTTGATGGGTATTAAAACGTCGGCACACTAACCATAGTTCAGAGCTGGCCTAAGGAACCATTCTTCATTAATTATCAGCTGAGAGTACTCATTAAAGGTTTGCATTTCCCTTTTGCCAAATGGGCAGCTGGTACAGGCCTGGCTCTCACTTAGCAACCACAGCCTACGGATGCAATACATAATAACTGAAACATGAGTTTAAAGTAATATTCGTTTATTGTAGTGGGGCTACAGCGTAGTTTATTCTAAAATTCCACTGTCAGGAATTGCTGTCAATATTTATCTGCTGTAACTCAGCAGATTTGCTATTTCCATTTTATTAAGTTTAAATTTAATTGTAAAGCACACATAATATAATTAGGAAGTACTTTCAGTAGAAATAGCAAAAATTCTTCAATGTGGTTTACAAATAGGCTTTAGTAATTAATTAGATTTCACTACATTTCACCATTAAGTTTTCCGAAAGCACTTTAATAAAACATAACAGATACTTTCACACCACATCTGCAGTTGTGTACCAAGCCTGGAAATCCGGATACTCCCTTTGCGCGTTCACAGCCAGAAACACAGGTTTTAGTACAACTACTGACTGTAGTTACCAACGACTGGTAACGTCCCAGTTAGGGTCTATGGAAGTCTGACCTGGTGATTCAGTGCAATGAACAGCGCTAATTAGTACATGGAGTAAAAGAACTGGCTACAAACAGGAGCTAACAGAAACACACAAGAACACTACAGACCTCAGCTAAAGCACAACCGGCCAGGGGAGGTTTTCCCACACACAGTGCTAGGGCTCCGTTCATGCCGCCGCCTCCCTGGAAACCCAGGTCGCTTTGGCACGGCACAGGGAGAACCGCGGCCCACCTTTGTTTCCAAGCCCTGCACACGGAGCACGCGGTCAGTGAGCTGCTTGGCATCTCGCTCCGTGGAGCGGGGCCTGCTGCGAGCCCAGGCGCCGGGCACCCCGGAGCGAGGCCTCCATCTGCCCCGCGGCTGGGATGTGCATGCTGCCGCCGGCAAACCCGGCCTTGCCGGCCCATCTGTGACCTCCTTTCTGCGCAAGGGGATGACAGAGAGAGCCCAGCGCTGCTGCTGTTGGCAGCGCTCGCTTCGCACACGCTCCTAATCTAATCGAATACCCTCAACTTTCCGATACGGTCTCTACGGGACTGCCAACATTTTATCAGGTGGCTAACAGTCTTCGCTTTCCTCACTTCTGGGTGCCTGTTGAATGTTGAGTTCTTCCACCTACCAAGCTCTGTGTCGAGCGCTTTTAGCACTGTTATTTCCCAGTTATGCTTGGTCCCGGTAAGCCAGCCTCTGACTACTCTTAATTTTACTATTGTCCGTGTTAACGCCAACTGACAATTCAACCACAACCTGAGGAAAACCTATTTTTAAAATAAAAAGCACTTCAAAGTGAAAATGGATGAAACCAGGAGTTCATGACTCGCCCGTTTGGTACTTTTCCATATACATACTAAACATACACATATGTTTCTAGATACGAAGAACAGGCATGTAGGTAGCCATAGAGTTAAATATAAGAAGATATAAAGGCAGATGTTTCTAATCAGCAGCTCCATCTTCTGCTTTTCCTTACAAGAACGGCTCATCGGCAGTTTGCTGCTTAAGGAAAGCACAGTGTTACACGGCATCTTCCCACTTTCTCAAATTAACCATAACAGGAAAGCACCATGGATATATATTAAAATTATTCTTTCCCAATGGTGTACAGTCAGAACAAAGGTAGTTTCTTGGGCCTTGAGCTGTTTGCTGACAACGGCAAGAACTGTTTTAACTCAATCTCTGAATACCAGTCACTTACAGAAGAGGCAAATTAGCACCTACTTTCACACTCAGCAAGCCTGTCCTGCATTGAACAGCTAATTCTGCGTAGCAGCGTACGAACTTATTTAATGGAAATTTCTTCCCACTGATTATAATGGTGGAAAGTTATGGCAACTTCGTATCCCGAACACAAACCTTCCCTCAAGGTTTCTGCCTGTGCTATTTTAACACTCTGCAGGGAATGAAGCTTAGGGTTTGGGGTAACTTCCAAGCCTCGTTTCTGACTGACCAGTTTTCCAGCACTCTCTTCATTGCCCCAGGTGGAGATAACTGCTTACAGTAGCAATATGCACCTTCTATACTAGTATGCTCCTGCCTGGAAATCCACACAGCCACAGTATAACACTGAATGCTTATTTTCAGTAACTCATCCAGTACAACCCCTTAAGTCTTCTTGAAAGCTATTTTCCAGAATACAGTTCCCCCCTTTACTTAAGTAATATGATAGCAGACTTGTTCAAGACTTGTAGGAACAATTTTGCAACTTGCTTATTTAGCAGAGCCTGTGATGCTGCAAACCAGTGAAAACAACTCTCTGATGAAAAGCCATACATAAGCACTGAACAGCCAAAATACAAATTTTTGATGAGAAAGTGAGAAGAATTTTAAACTGAAGATAACAAAGAAACAAATGCTGAATCACGTAGCTCTCATGAGAATGAGTCTATAAACAGTTACAGGAATTTAACTTTTTTGAGGACTGAAAACTTACCAAGCACCGCATCGATTATTCTCCTTACCTCTAGGCTGCATCTGGAATATTCTGCCTAGTTTTGGACCCTCCAGTAGCATAAGGATACTGATCAACTTCACTGAAGACAAGATGGGCAGGGAGCTGATGCGTGGCATAAGGATACTGATCAACTTCACCACTGAACACAAGATGGGCAGGGAGCTGATGCGTGCGCCCTGTGAGCAACGGCTCAGACACTTGCAGTATGCCTAGTTCATGACAGAGTACCAAGTACAAAACACTAGTGTTAATGAGACAATGTTTGCAAAATTAGTAAGTGCAGAGTCAGGAAAAGTTGCAGAATCACATAATACGTGCCTTGGAGCACTGTGCCTGATTAACAGCGCTGTGAGCCACAGCAGACAAAGCAAACCCATTTGTAGTAGATTTTTTCCTGATCTACTTCACATTGTCTCTGATTTAAATTGCAAAGTATTAATTAATACTCATTACAATATTCTTACGTATTAGTCATACTTTGCTGAACCTTATTTTAGTTCAGTAGATAGTACAAAAATGCAGAAGTGATAGTAGAAGCCACATTAGACAGTATCACAGTACTTCCTTCACGAGTATAGCTTATGTATTCTGACCCTCAGAAAGTTTAGATTATTTTTACTATGTTTTAATTCACAGTTTTTAAAATTCACTTCTGTTATTGTATCTGACCATGTAGCTGCAAAGTGAAAGACAAATACACAATGTCAAACAACACATCTGAATGCCTAACGAAGAGCGTGTGCTCTAATCGCACTCACAGGACGCCAGCCCGGCCCAGCAAGGGCTCTCCCCTTTAGCTCATGCAATTAGCTATCATCCAAAAAACAGCCAGTCAATAGATTCTGGAGGCAGAAACTATTGACTAGCTAAGAAAGCGGTGATGCAAAAACATCCAAAGTGACATGACCTTGATCGCATCTCGGAGCAGTTCAGCACTTCCAGAGTTCAACTAGGCCTCTGGACACAACCCATTTGTTTGTGGATATGGATATCATAGATCCACAGAATGGTTTGGGTTGGAAGGGACCTTAAAGACCATCCAGTTCCAACCCCCCTGCCATGGGCAGGGACACCTTCCACTAGACCAGGTTGCTCAAAGCCTCATCCAGCCTGGCCTTGAACACTTCCAGGGATGGGGCATCCACAGCTTCTCCGACATGGAAGCGTAACTGCAGACGCAGCTGCGTTAGCATTACACCAACTGCAACAGCACTAACAGCCTGGCCAAGAACCAGGTTGCTCAGTATGCACAAATTTACTCCATAGGCTCACACGCTTTGCACTCACCCTGCCTCAGGATTCAGGAGGCACAGCTGAGCAAAACCAGCATCTGAAGAAATGCCAGCAGCCCTGGCGAAGGACTCGAAGGCGGCCGGTGGCCCTGCAGTAAGATAGCCAACAGTCCTTCCTCCCTCCTCATGCTCCTGCTTGAACAGCTCAGTGTGTGTGTTCTGGTCTGACACTTTCAACATAGGCAAAGCCATGTGAGTTCCGTGCTTCCATTTTTTCCAACTCAAGACTGGAGGGGACATGCCGGGTTATAGACACAAGCCTCCCTTGAGTGCATAAACCCACGCAGTAGCAGAGGTTTAGCCCTGAGGAGACCACACATCATCTATTCTAGTATTACACAGGCCAAAACCCACACAGGTTTTGCCAACATCCTTTAACAAATTCTATTGTATGAAAGGCAAAAGGCTAGTTTAAACTAGCCACAAAATGCCACAAAAAGAACAGAGGAAGCACAAAGAGTGTGACCACATCTCCTTGCAGTCTGTGCGGCAGCAGGGAACAGGCTCTGTGAAAAGCCAAGATGGTCTCTCAGAATGAATTATGCCCAACCCACAGAAGATGACAAATAATACTCTGTAATGCCATTGCTTTCTGGCCACAGATTTGGCCATCACGCACCCAAAAACAGTAGCGCCCTGTACACCCTCTGCTCTGCCAGCAGACACAAAGGCATGATGCCTAGCCCCAGCCCAAGACCTGAATAATAACCCGGGCCCACATTTCATTCCAAATTTGCTAGTTTGTGGATCCATATAGAACCCTACTCAGTTTCCAAAAATTAGTAATAACAATAGAAAAAGGTTACTCTTCTATACAGGAAATTAATCTAGATTGGACTCCAGATAACAAAGAACCCAACCTGAGGCACTATTCTTGGAAATTTCTATCTGGGATATAAATCTGATAGAAAAAGCAGATAAATACGGAAGGTGCTGTGCGCTCTGTCCTGCTGCCACACACCAGCCAAAACGCATCAGGTGCAACATTTCCATCTGTCTTGGTGCAGGCAAGAATCTTCAGCCTACCCAATACGTCAGATGACACCAGAGAAATGAAACAACTGATCAGCGCAAGTAGAAAGTGTTAAAATACAGTTTTAAAGTATTTTATACATTTTTATAAAAGCATAAACCATGTGTTTAGAAATGAGACTTCCACACTCGGTGCTGGGCAGATAGGTAGCAAAAGCAACCACTCTCTTTAGGGAGATTTTTTTTTTTTTAAAAGACGGAATTTGCCTCTGCGTTTACCTGTCCTATCAGCATGGAAAGAGAGGTCAGTTCTGAATTTATTGTTACCACAGTATTCACAAAATAACATTTCACTGCAGTGAGGTTGGAAAAACTATTCAGTGTTTATTTGGTGAAGAACTACTCTCAATTCTACCCAGTAGAATAGGCAAGGAAACCAAGGCCAACAACAGAAGGGACCTCTCGGGTCACCCTGTTTTCCTCCCCAACAGAGGCTCCTGGCCCCAAGTACCTTGCCCTTGCAGTATCACCTCCAGTAACATTTTCACTCTTGTATATCTTTTCAAAGACAAGCTTTCTTTTACCTCCTGGGGGGCTCTGTTATTACCTATTCACAGCCCAGTGAAAAACAATCAACAGAGCTGGTAACCAATTCCTAGTTGCAGTAATTTTATAAATGTTCTGAACAAAATCAATTCCACCAATTTTAAAGTGCCTCCAAGGTCCTTGCGCAGATACTTTCGGAATGGCAATGGCACAACTGACAGAATTCCTTCGTGCACCAAAGACACCCGTGACAAGGCAAATTCCCCTTCTCCTTGGGAAGATCAGGAATGCACACCAAAAAAAGAGGCAACTTGCTTTCCCTTAATTAAATAGTGGGCTAAGCATAAGTACTGCTCAGTTACAGGTATTGATTTGCTTTAAAAATATACTGAAATTGGTAACTGATCAGATGAAGTCATACGCCTATTCAGATAAAGTCAATTACTCAGTTACAGTGGATTTATGGTTTGATGTGGCTCAGGAAGTTCCTGAGCTGAGGACAGGCAGAGGATTAGCAAACACTACGGGAAAATCTATGCTAGCCCTGCTCTTGGCTCTATCCTAGGCATCAGCTTATTGCCACTTTTGGGCCTGGGCTAGAGAAACCCTTGATCTCACGGCCCTTATACGGATACACACATAAGCAAAGGACACACACAGCCTATCACACTTGCCATTTTCATTTACGACACACAACTGAATACAAAACATTACTGTTGGACAACTATGAAAAACTAATAAGTCTGTAGGAGAGTCAGAATAAATTTTGAATTGGCTTGCACAGATACTTTGAAGATGAGTTGAAGGTTGGTTTGGTAGTTTATAGCTCTATATTTCTTTAAAATGAGTGAAGTTATAACAGCTGACAGTCCTAAATTATAACAACACTTACAAATTACTCTGGTATGCTGTAGTAATTTTAACCAGCCTAGCAAAGGGTAAAAGTCTGGTTTCCTTGAAGGCAATGGCAAACAACTCGTTTACTTCAGTGAAGCCAGACTTCCCCTTTATGTGCTTCCTAGGCTACAAGTGAACAAACCGCCTTTCCTTTTTTCCAATAAATTAGTGTGAAGAAATCCTCTTTGCCATAGGTTGTTTTACCGCATTTGTCCAGCGGTGGAGGGGTGTAATTGGTAAAGCTCCTGTCCATCTGCTTTTTCACTGGAAAAATCAATGTACACCTGCGAGTTATATTAACGAGACGATGTATGCATCAGCACTGCCGTGCTCCTCCTCCGTAGCCCCCTTTCCAGAGCTATCTGTATTGCTATCAGAGACTAACAGATTTCTGTGGGCTTCTGCCTCTAATACTGTCAGCAATTTCTTCACAAAGCTTTCTCAAATTGTGTTGCAATAAAAAGCAAGCTATGGAAAATTAAAGCTATATAATAGCTACTATTTTGAGGCTGAAGAGATTTGAATTTTTAAGCAGCTTTGTGAAATGAAGCCAAATAACGATCTGTAGATAGGCTGAATATTAGCGTGCACTCTGTTTCCCAGATCTGCTTTAGCCCCTTGGAACACCCTACGCCACATAACTGAGCCACTGCAGAGAAAGACTTAGGATGAGGTTTAGTTTGGAAAAAATGTAGGAATGATTTACAACTACTTAATTTTATTATTTTTAAGCCCTGCCAATCCCAGTTTCTCTCTGTTAATATTTGTGCAAACAACACAAGTAATCTGCTTATGCCTTTATGTATTATATGAAATACATCTAAATTTGTAAGAATTGGGTTTAACAACATTGTAATTTTTAGGTTTAGAACTTCATACTAAAACTGTTACCTTCTAAACAAAACACGAATAATTGCAAAAAAAGCTAAGCATGCTGAAATTATTATTTTAATGTTTCAACATGAACCTTGTGTCTATGTGGCCTTTCCAAGCACACAATGAGCCAATTTTCATACGCCTTGGTAACACGCCTCCTTTATGTCTTTCCTCTGCTTTCTCATTTCTCTCAAGTATTTTTGCCTTCTTTATTAAAGCATTTTACTCGTTTTCCTTATCTATTCCTTAGTGATTCCCTGTCCTGTGTTCTGCTGTCCTAGTTTCACCCTCTCCCTTAGATTTTTACTGCCAGTTTCTTCAAGCCTAGAAACTGCTCCCCTTCTGCATCTGAATTCACAGGTCGGTAAGGGTCAAACTTGCTGGCAGGGAAACTGCCAAGAGGACTGGCCCTGGATCCTGGCACTGCTCCCCGGTGGGAAGAGAGCCCGCTCCTCCTCCTCCTCCCATCACCCTGCTCTGCTTTTCAGGAGTGGTGGGAAGAGAGAACAGAGCACTTCAAGCACAGCCCTACTCTGCAGCTCTGAGGGGCTGGATAAAGCCTGGCAACACACCGACGCTTAGAAATGAATGCGTTGAACTGATCTACACTGCTTTAGCCCAGCCTCTGTTCCAGACTGACCTCCTTCTTGTGCTTCAGTGGAAATTAGAGCTAATGGTGCCAGCTTCAGCATGCACTGAGGGATTAACTACTGTGATTCATGTTAAATTGCCACACTAATTTAATTCCATCAGACCTCAAGGCTTTGTTTTGAAATGTTTCTTATACATTGCAAAGTGCTTTTACTGGGTACCCTGGGTTACCAGTACCATCACATTCCTATTTCTCTATTTTAATCTATCACAACAATAAATAACATTATCTAGCATGCATCCACAAATATCTAAAATAATTTCTCTTCAACACATTAGCTGCAGCACATTAAAAAACTCTGCCCTATTTCTATAGAAACACAGTACAACATTACCATTTGTCAAAAAATCTATGTTGTCTTCTAAATTTTATAGTGAGACCTTTATAAAATAGGTGGTTACATCTGTCAAACAAACCAGATTTTAAAAACCATGCCAGTAAGTGCTGTCAAAGGACCCTAAATAAACGTTTAAGACATCATATGATTTTGCATCAGTAAAGTGAGTTAATATTATCCAGTGAGTCACCTAGTTAATTCACTGTAAATTTATGTGATGGTATAAGATGGAAGGTGAACACACATTTCCACAGATCCTTCAGGGCAAATCAAATACGCAAGCTGGGACAGGACAAATAATTACAAAATATTAACAAGCTGCAGAAATCCATTTTCTGCACTTTGAGCTTGATAACATGTCAGTGTTCACATGCTCATGTTTCCTTCTTGGCATTGTAAACAACCAGAAAGCAACGGGTGACAATTCCATGTACCATTATAGGACCAACAGAACTGCTAAAACCATGGCAGTCAGTTACATCCTTTTCTAAAATAGTAATTCACAATTTAGATTTCTTCAATAATCTAAAGCATCATTTTCCATATTAATAGTAAATAACAGTAATTATCAGTGGTCTGCGGAAATGCATCAAAGGAAAAGTGTATGCCCACTAAATGAAATGGAATTGTCGGCTGTGGTTTACAATAAGCCACAATAAGAGTGCATCAACAAAAGGAACTCAGTAGCATCTGCACACACAGATTCTCGTTCTCTCTCTCTCTGTACACCTGTGTGTATATAAATTTATACATATATAAAAACGATAAAGAAAATGCATACACTCAGAGGAACAAATAAAGAAGATTTTAACAATGCATGAGAAGGAACAGTGTTATTTAAAAGAGACATTATGAACAATATTGGGCCTACAAGGAAGCTGGGGGGGACTTTCTGCAAGGGCCTGTAGTGACAGGACAAGGGGTAACGGGTTTAAATTGAAAGTGGGGAGGTTTAGATTGGGTATCAGGAAGAAATTCTTCACAGAGAGGGTGGTGAGGCACTGGAACAGGTTTCCCAAAGAAGCTGTGGATGCCCCATCCCTGGGAGTGTTCAAGGCCAGGCTGGATGAGGCTTTGAGCAACCTGGTCTAGTGGAAGGTGTCCCTGCCCATGGCAGGGGGGTTGGAAGTAGGCGATCTTTAGGGTCCCTTCCAACCCAAACCATCCTATGATATTAATGGGAGGCTGTTAAGTTTTGGTTTCTGTGTGTTGGTTTTTGGGGTTTTGTTACCTCGTGAATTCTCCTTCTGATGCCTTCCTCATTTGTAACCTATGAAATCTAGAAACTGGCCAATATTGCTACCATAACATTACAGGGAAGTCACACTTCAGATCAGCAAAGCAGCAGCACATGGTATAGCCTAAAGACTAATCAGCATTAAGCATTAATATAAAATATATATTATATATGTTATTCTCTATTACTATGTATTAACCCCATATATTAATAACCTTCAAATAATTCTATTTCAATTTTGCAATATTCCTAACTTTTGATCAAAGAAATGTATCCCACTGAAACTACCATCTGCTGAACTTGCTTCTTGACTTTCTTTGATCTTTCTGTGACATGGGAATAATCACAAATAATAATGAGAAAAATACATAAATAACACCTTAACAAAATTTTCCCTCTTATGGAATCTTCAGGGGTTTGACTAAAAAGAAGAAAAGAAGCCTTTGACCTGCGTAAAAGAATGAGTGAATCTTTCTTGATTTCTGCTGATCAGTGAAAAAATAGAAAAAAAAATACAACTCTGAATTACTAAGATCCATATAAATGCTTTTGTATTAGATGTTTATGCAACAAATAGGTACCTCCACAGTAGCATTAAAAGAATCTTGGTTTTGAAGCAGATATGAAGATCCCAGAGAAGTAACTGGATGAACGAATTAATGGTTTGGTCTTGTAATTTCAACATCACCAAGTTAAAAACAAGAAGGGAAACTCTGGGTGTGCCCCACCTGCAGAATGAAGGTGACTCCTTACGGCACGTCAGCCTAATTTAGTCACCAAGAGTTTCAAAACCTGGCAGACCAGCTGACTTCTTGGTTTGCACAACAGTACTGCCATCAACTCAAACCCATCGGTCTGTCATTTCATTAAGATTTTACCTCACCACTAGTTACCAAATGCTAGCTAAAATGTGGTAAGAACAGAACTTTCCATCACTCTGAAGAGGACCGAGCCTTTTTTGAGACACACACTGATTAATTTAATAGCATATCAAGTCAGAGACAGGAAGGAACAAAAGTCACATGAAAGTTGTCCATTTAGCAGATTTACCATATATATATATTTGTATATATACATGTGTCCTCTTACCTTTTGGAAAAATCCATCAGCTTAAGAAGATGCTGATAAAATATTCCCCATCCTTTCAGGGGAATAAACTTCCTTAGTTTTTCAATGTATTTCAAGCTATTCAAGCAAAGAGGGCACCACCACAGAGCATCCCTTCAACAAGTATCCAGCAATCCCTGTTTTATTTCAGGCAGCCCTGCTCTTCCAATAGGAGGTAAAATTGTCCTTAAACATCTAAGGCTGTGTTGCTGCCCAAGCTTTTTCAACTCTGCTTTTTCCTTCCTAGGTAACCAAAAGCAGTTCACAGGCAGAATTGTACAAAGCTTTTGGAACCCGCATGGCGAAGCAGACCGCGACCTGTGTATGTAGCACAGACGTCCAATAAGACCTCTGGGGCAGGAACTTAACATTTGTGCATTTTTATAGAGAGCTAAGGCAACAGAAATCTTAACACGTGTAAGCCCTCTGAGGAGCGACAACCGCATAAACCCTGCAGTATAAATACTTCCCTACCACACGCAGTTCTTTTGCCTCAGTGTCTGACCTGAATCTTAAAACCTGGGTTTGCTGAGCCATTCCAGCAGACGTACAACCTCCCACGTGAGAATCATCAAAATAGTTATACACACTTCTAAAATCCTGCAACCTTTTCCCATTTCTTTCCTATCAAAACCTATGGAGTCAGCACATACGTGTCTGCTAAAGCTTTTAAATATTTAATTTGCATCGAAATTTCAACTCCTCCTAACACCTCTTTGAAGGAACTATGACCGTTCACATCCCTGGAAGTTTGATCAACCAATCTGGACATCATCAGAGCAAGATTGCTCAAAAGATCTCAAGATGCCTAGCTTTTCTAGAAATGGTTTTAGTATTATCTCCGTTGACCTGGGAATCAAATGTAATCGGCTTCTGTCCTTATGTAAAAGTCTTTAAAGAACGCACCTGCTCTAGTATCAAAAACTAGTGTTCATTTTTGAAAGGAAAAATCCTCGCTTTGTGATTTGAATGTCTTTGTTGCTTTTCCCTGGGGTGCTGGGGTTTGGGTTTTTTTCCCTCTAAATGGAGATAATTACTCTCTGCACCTCCCCATCCTTTCTGCCCATCTGCCCCAATGATTCATTCCAGAGTTTTATCTGGGAGACATTTTTCTGCCTTGTCCTCTTCTTCCAAAAAAAGCCAATATCAACCAAGCTTTAAGTGTCTGGCAAGGTAAGAATTTCTGCCCAAAGAGGACATGGTTCAGGTGTTTCCTCCTTCACCTCTGAGGGACCAAGGAGAGGACAGAGGACTGCAGCAGACTCTGCAGTTGCGATGTGCTCTGCTGCAGTACCTATTGCTCTGGACAGCCGTGCTCCAAGATAACAAGGTAGAAAGCATAGCTATGCCTGGGCCCAAGATGCCGCCGCTGCAGGAATGACCTACCACATACCGCTCATTTCTCCACACACATTCCAACTAGGTCTTCCAGGTGAAACAAAAATTCAGGCAGTAGGGGGAAGAAAAAAAAAAAAGATGATGCTGGAATATGAATCTGAGGAAGCAGATGGAAAGAAAAAAGGGAATCAGACCAAAAGAATCATAGATTGGCTATGCAGCTCTAACAAAGACTCCAGAACTAAAGCAGCAATCTAAACAAATAAAACCAAAGCAAGCAGCAGCAGCCTGTAAATGAGGGGAAAAAAGCACCAACTAAACAAGGCAACTACACTTCAGATTCTCCAAAATGCCCTTAGAAATTCTTTCTCTTTGCAATCCATTTCATAGGATACACAGCCATAAGCAGTGCACATTACACCTAGTACGGGGTGAATAACCTAGCAAACTACAGCGGAGCAGAAAGCTCTGAAATGATTTCTGAAGTCCTACTTGCTGTCAATAGAAAAGAAAAAAAAAGGGACTATAGTACCTTAACAAAAAATATTCTATTTGTTTCTAGTCCCACTTTTTGATTTCATTTATTTTACTAAAAATTCAAAATACAATCAAGCTTTAAAAAAATCTCAATTTTCTGCTTTTGCCAAATAATTTCCTCCTGGCTTCTCTAATGTGTTTTACATGACCTGGCATCTTAAAAAGCATACTTTGGTATGCAGAGCCTAACAGTACCATTGAAGCCTCCTGACAGCCTGCTTCTCAGAAGCAAAGACATTATCTCACCAACAGATCTGCTCTAAACAGTGTTCTGCATAGGAGCTACCTACCACCACCTTGCGCCACCTTACTTGGAATTCACGTAACCGCACAGACAGAACCAATGCAGAGAGTACACACAGGAAAACTTACTCTCTTGTTTGTGCCTACGTAATGGTACAATGCTTTCCAC
Source organism: Eurypyga helias (assembly GCF_000690775.1). Taxonomy (NCBI): domain Eukaryota; kingdom Metazoa; phylum Chordata; class Aves; order Eurypygiformes; family Eurypygidae; genus Eurypyga; species Eurypyga helias. The sequence goes on from NW_010254407.1 coordinate 15,003, forward strand.
CTACATAAATGAATTTGGTGTTTACAAAAATTCCCTCCGAGTACCAGAGACTTCAGCTTCTTCTTTAATAAAGTGAACACAGAGCAGCAACGTCACATTGCTGCCACAACACGGCAACACCAAGTCTGATGCACGTGCAGTGATGCATATACATGTCTGTAGAAAGCTACAGCATGCCCCGTGATTTCACAAAGTGGCTAGCAGAATATTATGTTGAGTTGACAAAAATATATGTAGGACACTTCAGTTTAATACTCATTTCAGGAAGAGAAGGACAAGGAGGCTCCACTGATGCCTACTTTCTAAATTACCTCAGAATACATTTTAGTACTTCATAACCTGTTGAACGCATGACATCCCTTCCTCTGTACGAATAATAAAAAATGCTTACTTTCAGCTTGGCAAATACACATTTCTTGCACTTTTCACAGCATAACACGTAATGAACTAACTACACACTAGGCAACAGGAACCTAAAATATTCCCCGTGCAAACTGAAAAGGATGCTGCATACTGATTGAAGACTGACATGCTCTTTGACCCTAACCATCCTTCTTTGAACACAAAACCTCTTGCATTTCCCACATGTCAAGCCTTGCTGCTCTTCCACAGAAGCGTACGAGACTTCAAATGCAGCAGAAGTGCTGCGTTTATGATGCACCACAGGAGAACGAGAGAAAGAACAGGCAATTCTCGCATGTTGACTGTTACAGACATTCAGGTTAAAAAAAAAACATCCTCCATGAACATGTCAGGCCTCATTTGCTCCACTTAATGTGCTCCCTATTTTGCTTACATATTGAAAAAACCCTCATAGTACTGTAACCTTCATTTTTCTTCGTTTAAACGCTTCACAATTCAATCATTTCATAGTTCAGCTGTTGTTTCAGTGAGATGGTCTGTAACAGATTTGCTGGCAGTTTGAACTACACGTAGGTTCTGTCCAGGATGGCATTTTCCCCAATCTTGTGCTAGAAACAAATGTGATTTAAAGAGGAAATGCAATGGTAATTAATGAATGTATTTTATACACCCATTTCAAGTGCTTTACGAACTACCATCCTACCCTGAGTTCCCCAATTCTCTAAATATCTGCCTTCCCCTCAGGTTTGTTCTCAGTATTCTCACATTTTGTACACACACCAAATGTCTCCTTCCAGGAGGACTAACACATGCTATCCTTACGCAGTTTCACACTGTGGATGCATATTCATAACGAAGCAAAGCATGAATACTTCTTTGCTTATCCGGTGCCCAGAGAGTTTATATGTGCCCTGTCCCCTCAAGCTAGACTCAAAAGGACTTGGAAGTAGGTAAATGGTAAATTTGCATATCAACAAAACACTTCTGGCAACTCCGATTATTAATGGGTAGCTTCCTTCTCTCCCTTCAATGCCTGTCCATGCGATCACTCACACTGTCAGTGATTCAAAGCAGTATCCTCCCACATATTCACAGTTGATTAGGAGTTAGAGCCGAGAGTCTTTCAGCTGCAGAGCTAGCAGAGGACCGCCAAGAACAGCTTTGCCTCTGGATGTCTCTGAAAGGGAAGAGTGTGGTAATAGGGCAGCAAACAGGGGTGGGGTGGGTTGCTTCTCAGATCTCAGGACCACAGAATTTTCCCTGAGGTCAACGCTGTGATTTGAACAGATGTGTGCACGTGGGTAACTGTAGGGAAGTATCTCACTGCAAACTCTCACAACTTGTTATCCAGGTAGTCTTCCTACTGATTGGCTTACATTGAATATGATTATATTGAGTAACCAAAACATCAAAATAAAATAAGAATCTCAATCTTAAGCGTTCAAAACACATGTGCATCTGGCATTGTACTAGGCATCTGGACAAGCAAACAACAAACACAACCCCCCATCTTGAACTGGCAGCACGTATGACTTAATTATTTAATAAATACTCTTTAAAGCTCAAGCTTGTCTCTGAATTTCAGCAGTGGCCAAGAACTGCCTCCTAAAATGTGCAACTTTCACAGCGACAGCATGTCTCCTCAAAATCACCTCAATCAGATGTGCACACGGCAGGGGCTGTGGAAGAAGGGCCCTTGGAGTACCTTTCCAGCTACCAGCCAATTTCAGCAAGTATTCAATTTGCAGAGGTCTGAAGTACACTAAACGCCTCTTCGTTTCATGAAAATCAGTACCTTGGTACGAAAGGAGATCCAAACCAATACCTTATCAATGAAAACACAATTGCAACTCAATTCCTTCTGCTGTCCAGCACGCAGCTGCCCGGTCCAGGGCGTGTGCACAACTGCGTATAGGTTCGGGAAAGCCAGAACATAAATCCTGGGGAGATCAGGCTTCATTACTTCTGCTACTCATAAGCAGATTGTGTGTAACATGCAAATGGAAAAGCTTACTGTATAAGAAATCAGTCCAATCTCCTTCACGGTATCTGCCCCCGTACAGACTAGAGGGAAGGATTCTCATTCCCTCCCCTGCTGACAACCTGCGCTTATCGGAGAGTTCTGCCATTTTCACTAGTGTCTCGGCATACAGCAACTGAATTTTTGGATTTATTCTTGTTTTGGTCTAAAAAAGACTGTAAGACTCTATATGCAAAATACCTTTTCACCTTTATTTATCTCTAAATGAAAGTTATTGTTCTACTTGAGAGAGCAAATGGGTAAAGAAATTGTAGAACATCTTTTAAAGAATAAAAATAATGCGGGCACATGACAGAAGGAAATTGTCAGTAAGAACAAAAATCAGAGTAACTACAGCTTACTGTTTTGATAAACTTGAAAACACTCACAGTTTATAGAAATTTAGCTCTCCAAGGAGCCAGGAGAATAATATCTGCCATGGCAACCAAACAGAGCAGTCTTCTGGCACTTTCTGAATGAGCATTTAGGAGGAGATTAATTCAATACTCCGAATGATGAAAGGGCTCTTGAGATCCATAACTGTCTCCCACAAATTACCCTTATTGTACAACTGGACGTTTAGAACAGATTGCACATTATCTATATTGAACTACAGCTTTCACAGCAAATTTATACGAAACAGATTAAGCCCACATGATGTGTCACACTATTTTCACCCACTCTTTTCAGGGGGTTTACAAAAATGGGCACATTATTAAATGGATCACTGCAGTTTTGCAGGATTTATTTTTAAGCTTATTTATATTTAGAAGCTACTGTAAGCCTTTTTACTACATAACTTTGAAGTTTGAAACGCGTAAAAGCATTCAGCGCTACAGAAAAAAATACAATACAGTTAATACAGAGCAGAAAGACTGCCACATAAGTCAGCATTATAGTCTTTCCGGTGTATTTCATGTTATTTTGAATTTACAGTAAATTCAAGTGATGACATACCTCAATAAACAGTTACGCGTCTTCCTACTTACATCTATCAAACCACTTTTTTCATCAAACGCAGCATCTGATGAGCACCCGACGCCTCAATGAGGACACATCTCATAGAAAATATTTTAGAAGAGTATATTAAGTGTCTAGCTGCTTCATCAGAATCTAAATGACTATGGAATCTGGCCTCTCAGGATAAAAGGCATTTAGTATTTTGTTTACCGATTTCCTTAGTTGCAAACAATCAAACGGTGCAACATACAAAACCGAAGAAACTTGTATTAAAACAAGATTTATAATGCAGACACGTTTAGACACTATTACAGCATAAAAGAGCTTGTCAGCTAGTTTTAGGAAAGCAGAAACACGTGTTGTCTCTTGTGAGACCACTGCAAGTTCCTCTCTGCGGCCTAGCACCGCCCAAGACGCAGTCCTTCACTTGCTGTAGTAAGTGAACAGCTTTCCAGTTACGGTTAACACCTGGATTGCACAGATTGTTGTGAAGGACATAAACCTAAAATAGTCTTAGCCAGTCTGGTGAAAGTTACTTGAGGTGAGAGACTATAAACAGCATTAATTTGGTTTTGTAGCTGGCAACTGAAATGAATGAAAGGTGAACTTTTCAAAAATTTCTAAAAGGCCACACATAATCTGTAGTGATAGACAGTGGAAATTAGACATTTAATCCACCACCATTTCTGAAAATCCCACTTTCAGCTTTTGATTACATTATCATACATTATTTCTGCGAAAACCCTACCTTCTTCACAACTCAGAATGCATTAAGCAGGCAACAGAGAGACAAAACGTAGTCAGTGTAATTACAATTTTGAAGCTCCGAGACTTATGTAGAACTACCATTTATTTGCAAATAAGACAGTTCTGAATTTTCACTGCTTAAGTACAGATTGTGCGCTATACTCTGCGTGGATGAACCCTGTACCCTGAATAATAAACAGCACGTAAACAAAGGACCAGCAGCCCGGTTCTAAGCAGAGAAGAAAAGCATTCACCTTGCCATCAAACAGTGAAAATAAAACTAAGCTTAGGTGAAGAAAGCTCGCTCACTAAACATTATCTAACATATCACAGACTGAGGTATAAATACTGGAGGGAATAAAAACTGCAGTGCAACCCTGAACAAAGATCTGGAGCACAAGGAGCAGAACTGTGGTTTAGCAAGTACCTCAAAATTTACTGCTTCTCACTTCAGTCCTGCTTTAAAATCATTGTATCATTGACAAACCTTCACTCCCTAGTTTGGTATCGATAATTAATGCTGGTTTAGGTTTTAGGAAACATTAGGCATTTTAAGCATCAATCATCACCAAGAAAAAAACCTCTGGGCTAGAACCCTTGAGAGTAGGAGGCTCTCGGATCTAACGGAGGTGGGCTGATTATTCCAGGTGAAGACTTTTGTGCTTCTTGACTCTTTAAAAAGCAGTGAAGTGAAACAGATTCGTACATTCCACCATTTAGACTCGACAGGAAAGCTACACAGGTTTTAATACCTGTATTTTAGAAAACAATTGAGGCTTTCAAAGCCATTATAATGATAGGTTTCAGAGAAGTATATCTGCTGATTATTAAACCTCCAGAATAAACCAATCTTTTCCATATAAAGAGAATTAAATAGGTTACAATTTCAAGTTAATATATTTCCATGGAATTAGAAACTGTAATTTGAGAATTCTGTCTCCAAGGATTAGCACAAGTATTTACATTATTCAGTAAATCACTTCTCCCCAGTAGTACTGCCTGCAGATCATTATTTTCCAAATCTACTCTTCACAAACAAGCTAGACAAATACCCCAAATGGTTTAAGATTTTCAACCTGCGCATTCATGAAAGAAAATGCATAACTAGGGAGCGAAGAATCATTTGCAAACGTGAAAGCTGTCCCAATACCAAATTCCTGTCTCTGTATCAGTTGCATTTGAGTTTTAATGCCTGCACTCATCCCTCCTGCTCTTCCATTAAAAATCCAACCACCATAAATGTCACTGTTAAAATAATCTTTCTAATTTGCCCCTTTGACTTTATAATAATTCTCTTCAGCTTACTGTTCCTTTGCATGAAACCCACTTCTGACTTCCAGAAGTTTTATCATCTACTCCTCATCCAGCTAACCCTTCCCATCATTTTGCCGAAAAATAATCTAATTTGCCCCTTTGACTTTAAATTCTCTTCAGCTTACTGTTCCTTTGCATGAAACCCACTTCTGACTTCCAGAAGTTTTATCATCTACTCCTCATCCAGCTAACCCTTCCCATCATTTTGCCGAAGAAATGACCTCATTGTTTCCTTGCCACCATGTTTTTTCCACAAAAAATATTGTTTGTTCTTTCATGTTGCCACAGAGGTATGGAAAAACTCGTCATAAGCACCCATAAAAAGCATCCTGAAAAAAATCACTTGATGTATAAAGAACAATTCATAAAACCACGATCAGGCATTAACGAGCCATTGTGATCATCTGTATTCCTGGGGGGCTAAGAGCCCTTCATTAGATCTAACTGTGATTACATCTGCCAAAATACCTTGATTATTTTTTTATCACATCCTCCAGAGCCTAATTTTTGCTATCATTCTAATACTGTAGTTTAAAGTAATGGAAAGCATTAGATAATCTTAGCTATAGATATCACTATTTGTCCCCTATAATAGCCCAGTGAGAAACTGGAAATGCAGCCTGAACCATAACGTATTTAGAATATGGTGTTGGGAAGGGAATATATTTTGTAGGAATGAGTTCTTCTGATGATTGAGTAAAGATGTATTGAGAGCTATACTCCGCATTATGAAAGTTTCATAGTTCCAGATATTCTGAATGAATGTAGAATTTAAATTTAGTAAGATATTCTCTGAAGCCAACCTTGTCATTTAAAACACCTTTTGTGTCCTTAGGAAGACGGCTGATTGTTGCCTTGGAAACAAAGACTGCTCTCCAGTGTGTTCATTTCAAGGGATACAGTCAATTTGAAGTCAAATTTCCAATTGCTAATTTTATACCTGGCGCAGGTGCAAAAGTTCTTAAGATCAGAACCGAAACTGTTTGCAATGCTGTTCTCTGACAACAGTGTTCCTCTGGATTTTGGCTTTTTGCTCTGCCCTTGGTGAACTACATCATTCTTGTGTAAAGCTCTGCAGGAAACCCAATCGTACACTCTCCCTCTGCCTAAGAGGGTGATTGTGACAATGGAGGAAGCAAACCTGACAGTGGAAAAACCCTTAGGCACAAATGTACAAGTCAACACAAATAATTCTGGTCCCTAAACTGATTTAAGATATTTCTATAAAAATAAGCAGGATAACAAACAAAACCACCCTATGCTGTATTTTTCTGCATAGGTTTTTTAAAAATATGTACCTGTATTTAGACAAAGTTTTTGTAAAAAGAGAGGGCTACCATTAAAAGACATTCCATTCATCGACTTCAGACAAGCTGTATTGTTTAAATAAAGCTTATTAAAAGACACGAATGAACAATACCAAGCAGGACCTTTGATAGGGATGGTACATCTTCTGAAGCTTAAATTCAGCCTTGTACTAATATGGGCCCCGTCATTCACTCTCAAGTAAATTATGGTATTATCTAATTTTGTTCATTACTTGGTTAACACAAAAACGCTTTCATTTTCAAGCAGGATTTATGTAATGGACCAAGTTCTTAGTTGGTGTCTATCCATGAAGATATTGACACTCTGCCCTAAGAGAGACTTGTCCCAAGACGCTCCATGTGCGGTTGACAGAGAGGGGTAGGTTCCTTCATAGGTTGCTCACAACTCCAAGTTAGGTTCCTGTTTTGAATTACCTTCCAGGGGAAGAAATACAGAAAGAGAGGTTCAAGGAAAGGGGACACCTGCATTTCCAAAGTGAATTCTCCAGCACGTCTACATAATACTCAGTGCAGGTATTTTAGTTTTAGTTGTATCAGCTATGATAGCAAAAATCTTGTACTACACAAAGACTTCCAACCAGTTACAGTTTTATGCTGTTAAAATATTTATTCTTCCTGACATGCACAGGGCTCCTTAACTTACACACCTATCCTCTGACTTCAATGATTTCAGGTGCATGGCAAGTATCCGTACGTGTGGATACACCAGGCAGTAGGATCGTCCTTCGACAGCACGGAAATGTTGTCCTTTGTCCAACAGCTAATATCTGTAGTCCAAAGTAGCTAATATCTCGTGTACAAAGTCTACCCAGCAGCGTGCATCTTCTCAAAGCAATATAAATATCAAGCTCATTGCATTTGTGCAATGAGGCTTTTCTTATTTTAATTGAGCCATGTTTGGAAAACAACATTATATTATCTCACATTGCTTATGGATTCACAATGTTACGGTAATCTGTTCTTTTTTTGGTTGAGTAGTTACAAAGCACAACCACAGAGCATTCATTCATCAATCCAGCCTTCAGTAACTGTGGTTCCACTCAGCTGTAAAAGAACCACTGGCTTGACCTTCTTAAATCTGTATTCTTTATTCCCAGGCAGTGAAATTAAACCAGACTCTACTCCAATATTCCAGGGCTTAATATAATTTAAAATTTCTCATGACCAGCCTAGCCCTTCTAATCAAACTGCAGAACCTCTATCTCATAAAACCACGAGAAAGCGAAAGTTATTTTACAAGAAGTGGAACAGCTCATACAGATGAAATTATATTTCCACATATGCATACGCAGTATCAGGGTCATAAGCTGTTCATAAACCCAGAGGGAAAAAGATTAACACTTTAAAAGAAACCAAACCAACCCTCAAATAATAAACTAGACGTTAAATAAAGCAGCTCCAGTATCACAGTTATTATGAAAACTGTCACTAACAAGCTGATTCAGTAACGCCAAAACCCAGTTATTAAGGACTGGTGGTTATGTACAGACCCATATGCACACAGCGGTGCGGACGGGTGGGTACGCATGCACAGGAGTTAGTGGATTAGGAAACAAGCTGAGTAACCCCAATTCCCAGTAACAATTCAGTAACCCCAAAACCCAGTTATTAAGGACAGGTGGTTATGTACAGACCCATATGCACACAGAGGTGCGTACGGGTGTGTACGCATGCACAGGAGTTAGTGGATTAGGAAAATAAAGACGTACTTCAAATAGAAACGAGAGAATTCACAGTTAACGTACATTTCAACATAATGATGAAGGCAGGAATCGCTCATCATTTTTTCTACAGTGAAGACAATGAGATTTCTTGATTTTGGTGTCAACGCAAAATTAAAAATCAAATGAAGGAACATCTTATGAGTGCACCATGAGCAACTACCTTTCCTCTCACTCCTCCGTCTCCCTCAACTTTCAATTTCAGGTTTCAGCATTCAATTTTGTCTGCACCAGGCTTTCTTTCCAAACCAGCACATTCTGTTCTCATTGAAATGAAGGCCTTCGAGAACTGAGTGTTTTGAGTGTATTAACCAAAAATGCGTGTATAATGAGGGTAAATTAAATGCAATTTAATCTAGTTGAGAGGCTGGGAGATTTTATTCAAATACTGAATATTGTGATGAGCGAACAGCACAATTCAGAACAGATTCTTTTCTTCCTTAGTTCTTTGTTTGTGTCCTAATAAAATCAGTGTAAACAAACTGCCTAGTGGAACAAGGCTGGCATGGGTACTTAAATGACTTTTTTCAGCTCGTTTCTTTTCCTGGATTAATTCCATTGTCCCTGTGTGTAGAGCTGTGGAACACTCCTAGTGGCAAATAAATGGATGTTTTCAAAAATACTCACTGTACAGGGACTTTATAATGCCTAACAACTGATTAGAGTTCAGGGTGAACTGCAACAGGGCAAAGAGTACATTTATGAAATCAGGTTCATGAAACTCACTTGCAGTACAGCCTAACAACGCCTCTTCCATGAAGGTTATAAACATTAATATAAGTAAAACAAAGAAATGCAAAACTGCAAAGGTTAGAAGAGTCTACACACCGAAATGAAAAGACATCCTTTCAGAACAAAGCACAACGGGCAGAACGAGAAGAAAAGCAGGTACAAAATTTGAGAGAATAGGGCAGGAAGGGGAGGAGACTGTTTTTATAACAAACGATCCCCACACACCACGTGATTCATAGTCAGGGACTCTCTTTGTCAGATAAAGGTAACAGTCTGGCTGCAGATTGATGTACAGAACTAGAACTCTGAGCTAACTTGTTTGCCTCCTGTTTACCCACAAACCAAACACTAAAGAATCATTATTTAACTGGTTCTTTAAATTCTATTGTCATATGGATTTTGCTGGTATTACACTTAATATTCCCAATCGCTGCTGTCTGGCTGTCCTGAAGTCCCAACTGGAGAAGGAACAATCAGCTCCCCATTTCTTTATCAATAAGTTATTACTTACTTATTACTTACTATAACACATAAATAATTATTCTTCTTTAAAAACTGTCCACAGAGATCTCATTCAGAGGGACTAGCAAGGAGTTGCTATATAGATAGGTTGTGTGTGTGAAATGTTCCAGTTAAACAGAGCAGGGACTGCAGGATGGCTTCATGGAGCGATTTTCCTAGATGTGGGAAATCAGAATAGAGATTTTCCTCAAGGAAAAGACAAAACTCAGTTTGTATTAACAAAGCAAAAAGCAGTTGCTCTCAAACTAGACAATGAGACCCCGGCAATTGTGAGGTGACAAAACGTGGTTTATGGCACTGGTATAGGAAAACAGGCTGCAGCAACTTGTGCCAAATGTGTCTTCGTGGAGGTAACGGAAAGCTGCAATTACTCTAGGACCAGCCAACAGACTGAAAGAGCAGAAGGCTTCTCACAGGAGGTTAGTGACTAACATCAGACTGCCAACGGACATATTTTCCTTCGTTTCACTTTGCAAGTCAGTCTGCACAAAATTTTGTCCTTTGTTTCATGGAAGAAGGTTCTCGTCTACAGATGAACAATCCCTCACTTCAGCAACGAATCGTAATGGCCCAAATTAACATGCCAGACGGTGGAGTTTTTGAGAGGAGGCTGAGGGATGAAAGACAGTACTCCTTTGCAAAGCTGAATTCAACCTGCCCAGTAAGTCAAGGAGAAGCGAACACCTTGTGGAGCTTTCGTCTGTTACAGTTACTAAATAGAGTGATTTTAACTATTTAACATGCAATATAAATTATATTTGGCACACTGTCAAGAAGGGGCTGCAGCTATCCAACCAAACCATGGAAAGTCGAGCTCTTTCTGCTACCATTAAAATGTGCTTCAGAGAGAGCAAAAGGAACATCATGATCAAAGACCTTTTGGTCTTGATCTTAAACTGTCATGGATTAAAGAGGCCTCAGCAGATTTTCTCCCACCTTTATTTTTTTTTCCTCCTCCTAGAGAAATATCTACGCTTCTGTTGGCAGGAGAACTGCAGTTAAATCCACAGAAGGTTTTACTAGCAACATCAAAAAAGCTAGCAAATGCTGAGCTGCAATTCTCTTTTCCAAAAGCAACGAAATGCTTATTTGGACTGTATATGAACAGCAGGCCCTTCCTGCTGGGCCTAAAAACTCCCCACCATTTCACAGTATTGTCATTTATTCCATCGCAATACAAGTTTTTGCATGTGATCTGCTCTTTTGAACTGCTAGTCAGTCAAAATAAAATTCAATTCCTTTCTTACAGACATGTGATTTTGCTCTTCTTATAAATCGTTGTTTCTGGGGTGGTTTCAGGCAGGCGGTGGTTAGTTTTGGAAGAGCAGCCGGTGACCCAGAGCACCGGGGAGCGCTTACATAATGTGCTTATACACCTTACGTAACTTTCATATACTGTGACAGCCAAACCATCTCCGGATATTTGACTATCCAACAGCTCTTCTCTCTAACTCTCTCACTACCCGGCTTTTAAGGAGATATTTTAAAAAACCCTAACAATCCTTCCTCAACCCCCTACCCCCACAGCTCTCTATGTTACAAACACCAATGGCATCGCGCTGGCTAACAGTAGAAACAGATGAGGTCTCTGGTTTTCGGACATTTTCACAAATATCCTGGCAGTAAACCTAACTTCAGAAAAATCACATTTTTTTCACGCACTGCAGCCACTGTTTCACAGCCAGAGAAACCCGTGTTTTTAGAAATATTTCTTCTCAGTCCTCAAAAATCCAATCTTTAGCTGAGTGCATGGCAAATGTTAGCCCAGGGCATGAGGAGGGAGGGAAAGGAAGTTTGTTGTAACTTGCTTGTTAAATAGATGAGTATCACACAACTTAAAAAAATGCCTCGTGAAAAAAAGCCCAATTCTTATAGAGTTATTTTTCTTAGCTGATATCAATGCAAAAATACAAGGCATTTTCCTCTTAAGAAAATTAGTTAGATTTGGCTTTTCTAGGGCAGCTATGCAGTACATAATGCTTTTTCTAAAACATGTTTGCCTATAATTATTTACAGTTTGCAGAAAATAGAATTTGTAAAATAAAGCACTTCAGAAAACTACAAGTTTAAGCGACTTGAACTCATACATTCTGGTTAAAAAAAAAATTTAACTCCTAGGACACTGTTGTAACGCAATGTCCTCATTTTGCACCAGGATTGGCACTGGCAGACTACAAAAATCAAGAGTAATATTATTTTAAGTATAATACAACTAACATTTTTCTTCAGTGTCAGCTGTAAGTAGAACCACTATCTTATTCTTGTCATTGAAGTTGGGACTTTATTGTGCAACGACCTCTCTTTAACCTTGTCAACAAAAATACTGCACAGAATTTCAGTTCTAAAAGTAGCATTTAGCTGTAGCATGCCTAGAAACAGGCAGAGGATACAAGATAATTTGACCTAAAAAAGCTAAGAAGCTTTGGGCATTAAAGCAGACTCAAAATGTTTATCTTAGTGCAACAGTTTTGCCCTCAAAGCTACCCGGTACAATTCATGTTTGCTGGAAAACATTATGCACACAATACAGTAACTTTTACATACTTCTACTCCAGGGAAAGCAGCTGCCTGTGTTCAGCTGAACTTTTATAACACTGCCTGTTGTGACTATAAAGATGCCTTTAAGAAAATAAATAAATGCACATGGTAGTTAGAAAGGAAAGCTGAAACTCAACCATTAGGCAGAAAGCATGGGCTGAAGAAATCTGGCTATACATTATGGAGGTGCTGGCCAGAACTCCCTAAACAAAGCACCCCTCTTGAAATGCAGGAGGTCCCAAAGAGCAGAAAGAGTCAACCACTTAGTGTTTCTGAGCACTCCCGTCGTGCAACAAATGCTTGACCCTTCTACACATAAATGCCTCTGATGAGAAATCCAATATATCTAATGGAGTATTTACTTCAAATTAATACTTATAATTAAATTAAAATTTTAGATGCACAGTAATATTTTATATGTCACAGATTAAAATAAATATATTGAGCAATAAAAACCTATTCCTCATCAATACAATCCTTCCTTCCCTAAGAAGTTAGCCGAGTTTGGAAGATGGACTTTTAAGTGTCCCAGCCCCAAGTGACAGACATGACCTCAGCTATTTTAAGAAACTAACCAGGGTCACTTGCTATGTTGCAGTACAACTCTGCATGCTTCAAAGACACAATAGGCTATGCGATCAACCACCACCAACTCCTGCATAGCTCATCTAACGATAACTACCAAAGCGACAGTTCTCAGACTTTTCAGGTTTTGTCACATTAAACGATTTTCCATGAGAAAAGGACAGGAAAGTACACTCTGTGCCTAATACCTCCCCTGTGGTGGCAAGGAACAGATAGACTAAGTTGATTCACGTACCATACCATAGGGGAAGACCAGAAACTACAAGAACATTGCCAGCCTGAATTTTCCCAGATTTGGTAATCAGTCTGTTTTTTATTGTTAGCAAAATGTTAACCTGGCCCCCAAGAAAGAGGGCTCTCTGCACCAATTCACTTTCTTAGGCCATCTACACACAGAGGAAAAAAGGAGTTAACTAAAGCCCTGAAGCGTATGATTTGATTATACTAATTGTCTTAAAGCAAATTTGTAAGCATCATTAACAAGCTAGAAGCAAGTCAGGCCATCATGTTTTCCATAAAGCCTGCAAAACTGACTAACCGAAAGTCAGATTCACAGATGCCAGAAGCCAAAATGACCTCCATGATAATTCAGCCAGATAGCTCCTCTCCTATGTGAGGGCTAAAGATTTTTTCCACCAAACCTGATTAGAGTATATTAAGATGTCTACAAATCATCAACCCACGTCCTTCGCACTACGGATAATGCGCTGTAGTAGTTCTTGCCAAAGGACACCATGGACCCTAAAGCTAAAAATGGTTCAAAGGGAGACAGAACACCACCACGGAACAGAAAATCACTGAAGTTTACTAATAAAAGAAACTGCATCTGAGTTAAAAAAAATCAGAGCTAAAAGTAACTGGAAAATAGGAAAGTTTTAGGAAGAAGCACTGCATCTACTTGCCATCTACCTTAAAAATACGACCTTTCCTAGGTGACAAGGAACTTCAGCTGTAGTGACTAGCTCAACGTGGGGATGTTGGGCCGCATGACATTCGGGTGTCCCTTCCAACCTACGCCAGCCTATGATTCTGTGAAACCACAAACTCTTAAAGGTCAGGTGTAAATGTAGTCTGGATATTGGTAAAGGGCAATTTTATTCAAGACATGAGAGCAAAGTGCCTTACAGATACAGCAAGTCTTAGAAAAAGGGTGTTGACACAGAACATGTATTTGCTAATTACATATGAACAAGTGGGTGGTGTCTGTGCTGATACAATAACCTATGTCAGACATGATTACTTTTCAACTAACACAGATAAAAATATAGAGAGTTTGCAGAAGCCTTCTCTAATGCACTGGAGTTAAAACAAGTAAAACCACCTTTTTTGGACCAACAAACATCTGTCTGTTTACTTGGAAGGCTTTTCTCAGCACAAACTTTACTACATTCAAATTTGTGAATTATCAAAGTTTTGAGAAGCAGCAAAAGAGAGCAAGTGGACATAACTGAGCTGCCAAATAACATGCATAAATTACAAGAAAGTAAACGAAATATGAATTGATAATTTGTTCTAGAAAAACCACGAGTGGCACAAAAACCCCAAGCCAAATCCCAAATGCTGCCACATATGCTGTTCAGCTTGTGGGACCTCAGTGGCTCCTAGGGGACAGTAATCTGGCAGAGAGACAATCGTTTGCACCACCTGCCAGGCAGGTGTCCCCAGTGAAACACCTCAAGAGACAGAGGCGTTCAAAGCCTCAAACCTCCTGCAATGCAGTTTCTCTGTCTAGCTTTGGAGAAGAAAGAGCGAAAGTTCCACCCATCCTCAACTAAATGAGATGATGAGAGAGAGGAAAGTTAATGCCTGAAGATAATTCACTGCTAACACCGAGGGGTTCACCGAAAGTAACCTTAATGGACATCACTGGGGCAGAGCAGCAGCTGGAGAGCTAACCACCCAAACTGTCACTGCTTGTGTGACTGGGATCTAAGCCATACACACAATGGGTCCAGGCTGCGGTGGCCAAGGGACTGCTCTCTGCAATAAAAGATCCCTTAGATTGAAACTCCAGCCATCTTTGCAGCAGAAAGTATCAGGAAAGACAGTGTTGGGAGTGAGTTCAGTAGGGGACAGATCACAACGTCTGTAGAGCATGACTCCTCTCTTACTCTGCAACAGCCCTTGACTGTACTGAGGGATTTTGATGTCTCTTGTGAATTAAGTGAAAATGTTCTCCATCTACGTATACACTGTTGATACTATTTATGCCTGGTTTATCTGTACATATTTGTGATTATAAAAAAAAAGCTGTGGCCTAACCAGTAAAATACTGTACCTCTTAGATGTTCAGATCAACAACACAGACTGGAAAATAGGGAAAAGAATACAGAATAAACTTAGCAAGTGCTAATTTTTATCCTGTCTTTTGATAATTGCCTCTCTCAATAAGTTTTAAAGTATATCAACTCTTTAGACGCTGGGGGGTAGGTAGAGAATTAGATCCTTGAAAGCGCAAAAAGCAACAGTCCATGAAATGACCTTTGCAAAGTACTCCATGATCAAAGTTTGAAAACTGTTTGCATAAGGACTACTCCAACATGCAAAAAGCATGTGCTATTTAAGTCATAGATCCCACATATCAAAGTATTCATGGACACTGTGCTTTTTAAACAAAATTTATACCTATAAACCACTTATTTTTCTTTTTGTGTTATTCAGCACTTAAATCTCACTTCAGAATAAAAATTATCAATCCATATATATAGAGGACCATAAAAGCTTTTAGGTTGGAAAAGACCATTCAGATCATCGAGTCCAACCGTTAACCTAACCCTGTCAAGTCCACCATGTCCTCATGCACCACACCCACACGTCTCTTAAATACCCCTTAGGGATGGTGACTGAACCACCTCCCAGGGCAGGTCTTGCCTATCTGGCTTGGGTCTTACCCACCTCACTGAAATGGCAGATACGTACCACAGCGCTGTTTCTCACAGAGCAAAAAGTATGTGTATTCAAAGCAGAACCAATAGGCAGAACCAGAGGCATACAAGATACATTAAAAGATTTCACGATTTTTCCAAGTTGTAAATGAATAAAACTCTACTGGCTGCATAGGCAAAGTATCGTATTCAATACTTGTTC
Organism: Eurypyga helias; assembly: GCF_000690775.1. Taxonomy (NCBI): domain Eukaryota; kingdom Metazoa; phylum Chordata; class Aves; order Eurypygiformes; family Eurypygidae; genus Eurypyga; species Eurypyga helias. The sequence continues at coordinate 30,920 of NW_010254407.1, forward strand.
TTAGAATCACCACCATCGGGCTGCACAGCATGTGCAAAGACTCAGTTGTGGTGCCAGTGTCATCACCAGCAACGCACAGACATGAAATCACTTCTAAATTCTTCTCTTTTCAGGAATTTTGTGGGTTCCTGCTTTTCAATTTCCAGCTAGTCTTAGAAAGAGTTCTCCCTGCAGGCAGGGTAACAGAAAAGCCATCTTAATGAAGAAAAAAAAATAGAGAGTTGATGTTCTTTATAGTGTGGGTGGCTGTAATCGGGTAATATTTAAACATCTAAAATTTGACTGAAATCATCACCTCTGAAAAGTTGAGCTATATCCTATTTTCTGTCTTCCTGCTCATAGAGGTAGCTTTCCAGAGTCAAGTTTAATTATTTCCATTGAACTAGCATGTCTTTTAAAGGCTTATTGTTCTCACTGGGAGCTTTTAAGGTGGCATAGGGAAAAGAATATTTAAAATGTGATAGGCATGTAGCAGTCCACAGCTGCTTACAAAAAATACTATTTTTATTATCACCAAGTTCTATTCAGTTCTATAATGAAAGTTTCATTATCAAATCATGGTGAGTGTAATCTTTTGGGATTATTTTCTTTTGAAAGAATTTTAATGAGACACGGAGATTTCATTTCTTCCTCTCGCTCTAGCCCTTCACCTTCTCAGTAACAGGTGCAATTACTATTTAGATGTCTGTAACTACAGACACATGAATGTCTCATTGAAAGCTAGTTACCAGAGTTCTTCAAATCAAATCTCATTGTGCACTTTACTCTCATTTGTATGGGAAGTGGAATAGCCTCTTCCCTTGTATTGAAAACAGTTCACATATAATTGGGATCCCCTCTGGGTTCTGAAACTATGAAAGTCTGATGTAGCTGTGGTATTCTTACAGTAGGAACAATTTTAACCTAGTTTTTATCCTATCCCCGTACTCCAGGCTTCCTTGTTGAGATCATATCTTGTCAATGGTCTGGGATGTCAGGCAAAAAAAAAAAACCCACAAGAGGACTGAACAGATTGATGTTCATTCCACCACCAGGCTCTAGCTCAGGACTGGAGAAAGGTAAAATGGTTTATCCTTCCAGAGAGACTTAACTGTTACGGAAACATAATTCGATGGACAATTTTACCCCTGACATTTGTCAGAGAGAATGAATGGATTGTTGGAAAAGAAAATTACACCTGCTGGGAAGTTGGTGCATTGTTTCTGTTCCCATTAAGATCATGCAAAACTATCACGTACCATCACATTAAGCTCATACCTATTTAAAAGTTTATATTTATACTGTTAGCTCTCAGGGTCACATATCTGAAAGTTTAACTTCTCTGCAAACCAGGCAGACTTGGTGGCACCTCACCTTCAGCCGAAAAGTCACAAATGGGGGCACAAAAACCTTCTTCCCAAATGAGTGGGCTTTCGGTTTTACTTTTTCCTTAAAGAATCAATCTTTATTTTGGTTTTGCTAACACTTTTATATTAAAAGTAATTTTCAGAAACATACTCTCAAGAAAGGTCCAGCATTAAGTAATTCACATTTAAAATACACTGGCAAAACTATGTTTGAACACAATCTCTTCTCCTATGACTGGCTGCAAGTCTTTCTATGCTTAAAAAACTGTGTTATGAAAACATAATGAAATTTATTTGCATTATATCCCTGCTGCTATCAAATATATGCAAAAGTTACATTAAGATATGTCTGAAAGCATTCTGACGACTCACTAAGGGAAAAAAAAGCATTTGCAAAGTTAAATTTAACAAGGTTAAAGTTAACAGGTCTGGACTCTTAAAAAAAAAACCTACTGCAAACAATAATGATGAGTACTGGTTCTATTTTAACATCACACGTGAGTTATGTCTGACTACACAAACCAGCAGAGCTTATAAAAAAAAAAAAGCAGCCACACATTTTTGCTGGAAAAATGTGGTTGCTAGAAATAATTTTTTTAAGAAACAATACTATTTTTAAGGATTTTTTTTTTTTTTGGTCAAAACATACAGCAAAGTGTTTAATTTCATGTCATTCTGTTTTAACCTAAATTCAGTGTTTGAGCTCCAGATTCACCAGTCAGTCTTCTCTACAGGCTATCTTGCAAATCTTTGATTATTTGAGTGAAATCTTTTCACTTCAGCTACTTGCCTTTCCTCCTGTCTGACTCCAGCCTTGTGTTTGCTCAGCACTGCCAGTGAGCATGCAACAAGCTTCTGCTTTTATTATCAGTGGCATTTTGAGGGTAGTCCTGAAGCTCCACGTAGACCTTTTCTGAACCTTCTAATTCTGGTAAACACAGCACTGAATGAGGCAGTAATCCACTGAGTTTGTTTCAGCATCACAAAAACTGTCTTCCTTTCCCATTTTGCAAGATAAACAAGCAGGATGCTAAGCACTAATGACCCAGCTCTCCCAGTGTTAAATGGTTTAAAAAAAAAAAAAAGATCCTGTTCCTTCCCCTGCCAAAAAAGAAGGGTCATTCCCGAGGCTCACTGCCAGTTCAAGCAGCTACGTTGACCCGTCACACCCATGGCCATATACTGAAACACGTGACGTGTCAGTACACAGAAAATCTCTGCAAGAACAACAGCTCGAAAGGAGCAACCATAAACGTTGCCCAGTGCAGAAGATCCTTTAAGTTAGCAGTATCCCTTTGTTTTGCTCTGAGCTACGGAAAGCTGTCCTCAGAGAGGCTAAGCACGCTAACAGGGCAGGGGGCAGAAGGGCCAGCACACTCCAACTTCTGTGAAGGACGTGATTACTGCTAATGAAACCAGAGCGCTTTGCAATTATTAGAGCTGTTGGAGTGCAGTGAATGGCAACGTTAAAGCACTGATATTACTTGAAGGAGAAGGTTTTTACTGGAGAGAACAGCAGCTTTTACATGCCAGAATACCTGCAGGAGGAGGGAAAAAGAGTTTAAACCACCGATAGGACTGTACCTAGGCAAACAGACACCTGCCTCTTTCTGTGATTGTCTCACCATCCCTTTCAAAAAAAAAAGGTAATTAATGCACTGTCATGTTCTGAAGAAGCTTTTGGTCAATGAAGATGATGCAGAGATCAGTCACAGCATTCTTCATTTCTTGCATTTCCTGGAGGGGGAACTGAGACACAAGACCTGTTTTCAGGAAACGAATGACACTGCTGGAGAATCCTTAATGAACGTCACACCTTCTGTTGGTTTGGAAAACATGTTACTCTGCTGGAAATCATGAAGAAGGAGCACTACTGACTTACAAACACCTAGGGCTAACTCTAAAGCAATTCAAGGAATTGTTTGTGGATATTCAGAATATACCACTCCCACTAAGCACTTATATGTAGATGGTACAACCACCATGGGAGATGCTGTATGAAAGAGTGAAAGGTCCTTCTCCACTTGGCCCAGGCTGAATGACTACACTGCTTTACCTCACGGAAAGAAATACACCATGGATATCAAAGAAGGCATATTTTCATGGCTGATATTCAATAAGCTTGGCCCATTTCATTACTGGCAGTTGAGGAAGGATGACAAACGTCAATCAGCTGACCAGGCCCTTTGCTCACGAGCATGTTATCTATGTGGAGTCTTTTTCTGGTGGAGCATTTACAGATGGACACCAGACACCCAACAGATGGACATGCATCTTCAGAGGAAGCACTGAAAGACTTGAATTATCAGAAGGAAAAGGCCCTTCTGTTAAAAAGGGACTGGCCACCAATGGCCAGAACACCTTCAGAAAGGAAGCTAGGGCACAGACAGGATGTTTATAGATTAGGTCCCCTTGGACGTAAGGGCTAGGGGTAGGAACTGGGAAGGGATATACAGAAGAAAAATCCTCTATATCTGCATTTCTGCTCCAGCTCAAGGATAGTTTTTCCCTCTGTAGTTCCTCTGAAAAAGCAAACTCTTGCACTAAAATGTATTCCTCTATTGCTGCTATCAGGGCTATGTTTATTCTGCTGAGATAGTGAAGGAGATGCTATAAAGGAAAAACATCTTTAATTTATATAATTCAGGTTTTGTAATGCAAACTTACCATAAAAAAACCCAAGCATTTTTACATCAATAAGCTTTTGTTTTCAGAGCTAATACCGATGCTATCTAGGCAGTTGCATTACTACACATGCCATTCCCCATCATTTAAAACTGGCTACTAGTTATATATTATTTTGGAGTAGCTACTCCCATTTTATGCTCAGAAAATAACTGCATGAATAATTTTTTCCCCTCAATTTGTCTCTTGTTTGCTTTGCCTGGGTCTAGTTTCAGTTCAGAAAGAAGGTGTTAATTTAATGTTTGCCTCAATCAGAAGATGGTAATACTGGGAAGACCTCAATACCTGAAAACATGACTGTAATCTAGTCCACAAAATGCAGTTGTGCTGTTTAATATGTGGTTCTCTTGTGTTTCTGGAACTTAGACCAGATAGACTGCTAACCACGAGGGCCTTTTGTCTGTTCATTAAGCTTTGATCTGTCCAGAAGCTAAAATGCTTATCAGCATAGCTTTCACTGTTACTGCCCTGAAAATGCTGGATGGTGTCCTCACACTAGTGTTACCACAGGTGTAGGTGAGGACCAATGCTGTAATTCCTGAACCACTGAAGAATTAACTGACTGTTCACTTGCTGGTTGCAAGCATGCCTATACTGACTCGCTCTTCCTTAAAACAGGAACCAGACCAAAGAGCATGGCATGCTACCGCACTTCAGGAAATAGATGCAACAGAGAACTGCAAAGAAGCAAGGGGAGTCTCGGGCACCTCACCCCACTTTACTAGCTGGCTACTGCCCCAAGAAGGATCATGATGTTCACCAGAAAAGGGTCCATCACCCTGGCAGCAGACAGTACCCATTTCTAGTTGGCCAGCATCCAGGCTTCTTTCCAGGTGGAACTGGTAACACTTCAGGGAGTGTGAACGCAATCGCTCCTCTTCTAAAAATCCCTATTCTCCTTAGTCCTGTATTAAAGGACTCATGTCAAGTTTATTCTCTGCAGCAGCCCCTCCAAAAATAGGGTCTAACCAGCCCCCTCTACCATTCTTTACACTGAAGGACATTAGGCAAATTTGAAGCACAAAAATTGTGCTATTGCTGCAGCACAGTTTCGATTCAGAAAGGTGAAAGTACTCTGTCTTAAGTCATCAAACTTTGTTATGATACTTTCAATGTATCATAACAAAGTGTTTTCAGAACAGACCAAACTGTTCCAACCCATTCAAAACTCCACTCCCCTTCAACAGTCTTAACACCAACTATGTAATGAAATGTTTAGAAGAAACTTTTCAGAGAACTTCTAAAAACTTGAAGAAAATGTTTGAGAAGTTCAAAACAAGACTGTCATTCCAACAGAATTTTTTTTTAATTATGGCATTTTTCACCATATAGGAGGTTTTAACAAGGTCTAATGATGATCATTCATCTTTATTAGTGAGCTGAAACACTATATTCCCTAAAATCCCCTTCAAATAGATACTAACTCAGTCTTCAAATGGATTTGAATACAGAATAGTTACAGTCCCACTGCACCAGGTTAAAAGGCAATTAGCTTAGAGCTAATGAAAATGTAAAGGTGCTCACACTATCTAACGTTAAGAATCCCAAGTGTGATCAATACAACTGTTCAAATCAGCTATAATAGGAGATTTTCTCTCCATGCACTCTATATGGAACCTAATAATCTATTTTGACATCCTCGAGGTTTACAGTCTGATAGTGCTAATACCCTTCTAATTGCTACATCTCAAGGCAGCAGTACTCGAAAAGCTCACATGGTAAAACAAAGCAGCATGCACGTCTGGATAGCATCAGGAGAGGAATGTGATGCACACTTGCACAAAAATACCTAAACCAGTTTCTCCGCAACACATGATCTCACAACACACTTCCCCTGGACTTTTATGTCTGTTTTTTTTTTTAAAACAGTTGTTCTGGGAGGTTTTGTTGTTTTTTGCTTGAGAGATATACAGCTTACATTACCATGATGACTCTCAGTAACATGAGGAAGAACTTGAAAATGTGCTTCAAAAAATAAATGCTTTGGTATCTTTTTGCACTGCCAATCTGTTATTCTTTAATGCAGCTATTTTTCATTCAAAAAAACTAAGGCACCAGAAAAAGCTCAAATCTCTGTGTCTACAGGATACATAACACAGCACCAATTAGAGGAAATCTAAAAAGATGATGGTAATTACTTGTGTTTAAAGTACCTATCAAGACACCTAAAAAACAGGCAATATTATTCCTAAATCCTATAGGAAGACTCAAAGTATTAGGTGAGGACTGCCAGGCTTCCGGTTCCCACTGAAATTCAGACCAACTTTCCACTACTGAGTTAATGAAAGAACCCTGAAGAACTGGGTTTATGTTACTGCGGGGAACGCACAGACGCAAGGACAGGAGATGAAGTCCTAACTGCTGACGTGCCCACGCATTGAAAGAGACTCTGTGTGTATTCCAGTTGGCACATTATAACCAAAGGTGACGGTACTCACTTGAGCTTAAGGTTCCAGTGGATGGCCTAGTTCTGCCTGTCTACAAAATGAAAACAGATAAGGAACAACTAAAATAGAAAAGTAGTCCTGTTCATTTTAATATTATCTAAGAAGTACATGAGATCCGTGACCAGCTCCTGGTAACTCACACTGACGTACCAGAGAAAGGCAAAACAAAACCATCAGGCATTAGATTCAATTGTAATTTGGATTTTGTTTGTTATGGCTGATTACAGAAGACAGTGCTGACCTCAATAGCATCTCACAAAACTGTGGGATTTTTACCTAGAAAATTCAGTGTGCTGTTTTTACAGGCTCACTTTGCCCAGAATTAAGAGAGCATTTTGTCACATTCAGATGTGGTAGATGTTTTAAAGGGTAATCTCTAGTTTTACACAAAAAACACAGTGTAGAGGAGGTCACACACCTGCATCTGGAGCACACAAAGAATATGTTCATGTACAACCATGCACTGCAGTATAGAGAGACCTGAGCTTACAGGTGAACCAGCCTCTGCAGCTCCATGCTGGGTTTGGGGGATTTTTTTAATATGTAAGCTAGCTTAGAAATCCTCTCTAGGACAGGAGTTTGACTGTCCTAAAGTATGCTGCCACTGAAAAAAATCAGCTCTGTTAGAATCACTGTATCCTACTGAAGCAAATCTGATTCTTCATCTCTTGTGGAATCATCTGCAATCATCATCATCTCTATGGAATCATTTGTTAAAACAGGCATTTTCAGTGGGAAAATCTAGTTCCTTATTTCCCTGAATTGCTTTGGAATGCCTGTTAAGTATATTGTAAAATATACCTTATTTATGCAATAAAATGAGAAAGGACAGGAAAATAAGGCAACATTTCCATTCCCTCATACATACTTGGTTCCCAAACATTTTTTTTAAAGTTCATCCTGTTTACAATTTCTGTTTATATTAGAGCCAAGTTAACTGTTTGTGAAGGTATTTCAGCAATGACAGAAATCCTAGTGTTGCAAAAACAAATATGTTCAGGGGATGAAACTAAGTTTCATAGAGCCCGATGTCCTTTAAAAAAGTGACAACGTAAACGAAGTATGTTTGCACACACAAGGACAATAGACATTACAAGCTGCTACACTGCTAGCCATACCAGAAATATCAAGCTGCCTGAAAAGAAAGACCATTTTCCTGGTGTTGACTCTCATACATTCGTGGATTGAAAGGACAGATGAATCTGGTAAAACTTCCAGCTCTCTGCTGCACTTTCTTAAGCAGTGACAGATTAAGAGAAAATGAAGCAGTACCTGAAATGCTACAGTTTACAACCCAACATGTAAAAGTCAACCAGTGCTGTTTTCTGTTTATTTAACGCCCTGTGCTGTACACTGTCTGCAAGTGCCTGTTCCACACTCCACTCACTCACCCCAGCTCTGCCAGCGCAACCTGCCGGGCAGCGTTAGCCAGCTAATTTTAATATAATGTAAACCGGAATTTCAAAATCCCTCGGTTTATGCATTTATCCACCTAAAACAAAAGCAGAATCTCCCGAGTTTATCTTTCCTTCAGGCCACCGAGGCTTTCACTGTCATACATCAGTTGCTCTTACCTGTTGTTTGAGAGCCTCTAGAGATTCAAATTCCAATTTGGCTAGCTTTATCTGGATGCTTCTTGGTTTATCCGGAATTACAAAAGCCATGATAAATTTTATTGCTAGTAGCAAGTGCTGGAAAAAAGTTAAAAAGAAAAACACTGTTTTATAGAGTTGGAAGCATGGAGAGAACAGCATAATACTATTTTCAAGTTTCAGTAATATAGGTATAAACAATTATTTCTTGTGACACATACAACATGGAATGCATACTGTAACAACATTGAGCCTCAGCTGCTCCATGTTTTTTCTATTTACAGTCATTCATAATTTGAATAGAAACTTATCTAGTTTGGCTTATCTTCATAATAATCCTATTTTCACTATGTATTATAAATTTCTAATTCAATTTGGTATTTGTGATTGTATTTGTGTTTCCAGACAAAAGAATAGCTTTTAAAACATATTACTGGTGCACAGGAATTGAATTATGGCACCCAACACATCTAGTTTTTCATAGTGAATTTTTTTACATATATATACACACAAATATAATTACACATAATTAGATGTAATTATAACAATAAACATACATGGACACATACATGTTATGCATGTCATGATACAAAGCAAAACAAGTACATTGCAAAAAAATGTGAGCAAACAGAATTTCTGCATTAGAGAAGTTATTCCAACCTAAAAGCACTCCTGAGATGGCATCAGAAGAAAGCAAAACAAATACGATCTTTAAAGAAGTGGCAAACTCTTGAACAGGAACTATCCAGGAAATGGAGAAACATTCCACAAATAAGATGCCTAATTAGCCATAATTTATCAGGAACGATTGTAACCTTGTTTAAGAGAAAACAAGCATGAAGTTCTGTTGAACCCAGTCATTGACCAGTCTTTAAATTTCACTTAAACATGCACCATTCCTGACTGCCAAACTACCAAGTCAGCAGTTTTATTTGCAGTTGACATAAATGAAGAAACGTCACCTAAACAAGAATCATTAAATCTTATTTTATCAAAGACTGATCTAAAAGTATGCTGCATGCTTGCAAGCAGAAACCTTCTCCTAGCTAAGAAAGCTAATACAGCATTATTTAAAAAAACCACAAACACACACACAAAAAAAACCCAAAATAACAACAACAAAACCCCAAACAAACCCCAAACAAAAAAAAACTGTCAACAGGAAAACCTTCTCTCACTCATGCAAATTTTCTTTTCCTACTCAATAGCATCTGCTATTAAGGAACTTTTCTTGCAAAAAAAAAAAAAAAAGACCACAGACCATGTTGGTTTATGCTATAAATGCATAACAATAAAAGACATCTCAGACCTAGCACTGGTGGGATCTCTTAAATGGAGAAAAGTAAAATGTTGAAGACAATAGAAAATAGGACAAACAATACTCCTATACAGAAGAGTCTCATAAGAAATCACAAGTTGAAGGGGAATAACTAATCTACAGATAAAATTTTGGTTTGGAAACAGGAAAATAAGGAGATCAAACTTGGAGTAACTCAAAACTAGGTAACAGGATTAAGGTAAAAACTTACACTTACGTCAAATGACTGACAGAACTAGCCGAAACTCAGAGATTTCGACAGGAATATTTATTTGAAAAGTTAGAATGGACATTTCAGTTGAAAAAAGAGACTCAGCATCACAAAATGTAGCTTCTAGTTGCCCAAAGTCCTTTCGACTGGGGTTCATCTCACTTTGCTAAACAAAAGAGATTTTTTTTTTTTTTTTTACCATATTTAAGAGCAAGAATCAGATTTGGGAACTGTGAGTGTTCAGCCACTGTCTTTTGAAGAGCCCTGAAAACATAAGCCAAGCTAGTAACTTTACACAGAGACTGCAAAGTAGCCCCAAATCCAAACAATTTTCAATCTAATAAATCAAAATTATTTCAGGAAAATGTAACTAATATTATGGAGGACAGGAACTGACTGATTTTTTCCTATTTTTGATATGGGTGAGGAAAGAATAGTAGAGAAGACATCTAGGGAAACCAGAAATAAGACCAACAAGAATGCTGCACTTAATCCTGGAAAATACTGTATTTTTTTTTTAAGTAAGATTTAGAAGGGCAACGTATTTAAACTACTTCATCACATGAAGAGTTTTATTGTTCTATCAACTATCCAGAGCTCAACAGCTGAGCAGAATTGCAGAGAGGGTTTGGGTTTTTTTTGGCAATAGGCTATCTGTGACACACGTGTTTAAAAATGCCTTTGACACAAACTAGCTGTCAAAAAAGAAGTCTGTTCTCATGGTAGCACAACTCATAAGCCTGTGAATACAAGGATACAGGCCTAAACACAAAGGCAGAACCCTGATTCAGAAAGCCTTCAAACCACGGAGGGCTCAAAAGTTGGAGTACAGATTGGGAAGTTCACTAGTCTTGCTTGCCCTGCTGCCACCCTCTTTCCTAGGCATTCACTATGGGCCACTGTAAAAACAGATGCCTGGGTTAGACAGGCCTTTGGTTTACCCCTCAGAATGTCTTTTTTTTGTGTTCTCCCCCCTCCCACCAAACCAAAGATTTATCAGTCATAAAGCACTCAGAACCGCATGGGACGTCTGTGTGCATGACTGCGACCTCAGAAAGCACGCTGGGTTTAACAGACAGCAAATTCAGTTCAATTCCACCTCATAACACCCTGTGAACCTGAAAAAAAGACATCAGAGCAACAGCCTCCCACGGATAACTTCTCCAGCTGTGCCAATTTGCAAATTAGGAGTGGTATTAATAAAACTGGGAAGGTAACTGGCAGAAATTATGAATGTGAGTCATATGATTCATGCAACCTCTTCAAAAGAAAATTTATCTAATTTTATTAACAGTCTGCATTGCATTTTGGAATTGTCATTTGACCAAGGAAATGTTAGTAGTTACTCAAGAGAAACTGAAGAAAAAGTAGGGAGATGAGGAGTTGGATTCATTTTATCATTCGTATTCTGTACACATTTCTTAATCTTGTCTTAGTATAATTCCTGCAAGTCAGACCCATGAAAAGGAGCCATCTGCTTTCATAAAAGAAATGCCTTCAGAGTACAGTATAAATCACCGGAACAGACAGCAAAATTCTCATTCGTAGTATAAAGTTACATTAATGCTAGTACCAATATATTATGAAAAGAAAATACTCAAGTTTACCCAAAATTTGCTACACAACTATTGCAAACGTATTTGTCTACTACTAAAATTTCTTCATAGAATTGGGCTTGCTTATGTTTTATTTTGGGGGTGTTTGTTCAATCAGCTTACAAACCCAACCATTATTTCTAATGGCAACCATTAAAAAGAGGTGTTCTTTCCAAGAACATGCCCTTCATAATGATGACATGAGGACTGTTTCACTGCGAGCAAATCCCAGGGTAACATTCACACAAGCTGTAAGCCCTCTGATGCCAACAGCGAAGTCCCCTCCTATTTTGCAAACTGCCAAGCGGGCACAGAGAGCAAAAGCCACGAGTCTCTCCCCCTTGACAAATGCAGTTCCATCAGACTCTTGGTGGTCTTGTGCCAGGTGCTTAGAGAGCCAGAATAACTATTCTGTCCTGCAAAGTCACCAACAAGAGTAGGAACAGCAGCTGCGTTTTGCAGCAGTGGGTCCCCAACCTTGTCTCATCTAAAATAGAAAATCATAGAATCATAGAA
>NW_010254408.1:0-23559 GCF_000690775.1 Eurypyga helias
CCGCTCATGCGGGCAACAGCCCAGCCTGGCAGGGGGTGGGGGCAGGCGTGTGGATGTGCGTGCAGGTTTTGGAGGGCAGGAAGGGGCAGCACGCCCCAGTAAGGCAGACCTTGAAATAACCTAGATGGCACCGCCAGGGCAGAAACTGTTACAAAGATGAAGCTGTTCGTACTTTCTTATGATGCTACGTTCAGCCTAGCACTTTATACTAGCTCACCTGAACCTTGTGCTTCCTGAAGGAAGTTTAGGCGCTGAGTGTTTTTCCAAGTCAAGCGTGGTCCCAGAGGGGATTTCACACACACTCGCTCAGCACAGCAGGTCCTAGATGTGGGTGGAGTGAGGGGCTGAAATGTACTGCCCCAAAATCCTGCAGCACCTCTCTTCCCCCAAGCACACATGCATCCTTTAACACTGACCACCGGCTCCACGCTCCAGCCAGGCTTCACTGTCTGCCCACCACAGCACTGCCAGGAACAAATGACATGTCCCAGGAAGCCGAGGTCTCGTGCCCCACAAGCTGTTGTGTTTGTGCATCTCAGCTCTCCGCCTGTTACATCATATAAAAGTATGAGGTTTGCATCTATCTTTGCCAAGCATGTTGAGGAGAAACTGCTCAGGTTTCACAGCTTCCATGATATGCCTTTTGCCCATGGAATTCATTACGGTATTCCCTGCATGGCAGCCACAGGGGAAAGAAAGGCCCTCATTCTGGGTCTTGAAATTCAGCCTTGTTATGTCTCAGCCTGCCTTGCTCCAACCCCACTGCCTATGGGTGAGAGGGGGAGCTCTGCGCACAGTGCCCACGTGCCCCAGGTTGGGCAGTGCAGGCACCATGACTGCAGGGGTGGCAGAGGGTGAGCAAACAGCTCTCACTTGCCCTGCTGCCTTATCTTTCCTCATACTCCATAACACCTGGCTTGTCCTGGAGTAATGTGTCACAAGCTGACAGCACACTGTCAAACCAGTGGACAGCAGCTGCTGCAGAGGGATCTCGGCTCTGCTTTACACCACTCATCTGCTCTGTGTAGGAAGTGCCCATGGTCCCCAAGACATCATTGATACCAGGTAGGAGTAAGAAGCACCTAGAACAGATTCCCAGGCCAGATAGACAATTCCCTTCAGCTCTAGTGGGTCTCTTTTCTCATGAACTGAGTGCTGGCTAGCCCAGCTACTTGAGTAATATCCACACCCCTTTTAATTTCACTGGTGTGAAGAGCAGAGCAAGTGTTCCCAAACCCTCACCCCATCCCTGGACCTGCTGGGGAGTGTCAGAGGCTCCAACTCTTCAGTCACTAGGAAGGACTCAGTGTTTCCCCATGCCAGTGTACTAAATTCTTGCATGCATCAGGCAGACATAGCATTTTCTTGGGAATCCTCTCTGCTAAGAATATCCTCTATTTACATATTCACCAATGTGGGGGCAGATGGGAAGCAAGGCAGTGAACTGAATGTACTTGGAAGATGTCTGTGTTCATTACTATAGAGCTGTGTCTCTGTTTGCAATAACCATGTGTGATTACGGCATTAATGACAGCCTTGGAGGCTAGTTCTGCCATCCAACAGTACTCACTGCTCACAGAGCCCCTGAAGTGCTGGCTTTCATGCTGTCAAGAGAGCACAGACGAGATGTGGGTCAGCACAAGTGGGGTGCATGTATTCCTGAGTGTTCATGCGTGCCTGTGAGAGTCTCTGTGGTTTCTTGTAACCACCAACACACATATCCGTGTGTCTAAGCAATGTCAGCACTAGTGCCGTTTATAGGACCAGCACTGCCATTTGGCATGACACCAGGAGGTGGCGTTTGTCCCAGAAGAAGGCAGCAGTTGCCCCCCTGGGAGAGAGTGTGATCTTGGTGCCTTCTTGGTGGACTTGGCAGTGTTAGATTTATGGTTGGCCTTGATGATCTTAAAGGTCTTCTCCAACCTAAATGATCCTGTGATCCCTCTGCAAAGCCTGGGCTCTGAGACAGGCAGTGGCAGTACACTCACCCTGATGGCAAGGGGGTGGTAGGTCAAGGTGCACTTCTGCAGAGAGTGATTCATCTCATCTGAAGGCTGTGGCAGGTAAAATGAATCAGTCTGGGGATTAATTCCTCTTTCTATGTCAACTTCAGAGGGAAACTCCTGAGAACAGCTCCTAACTTCTGCTTATGAGCTACCCCGCAAATTACTGGTTCTGTTTTGGCCTCATGTATCTGTTGCTAGGGAGAGAGGATGGCTCCTGTACACCTAATGGAGAACAGGCTGGTAATTAAAGTCCTGAGTAGATCCTGCTTGCCCAGAACAAAAGGTCAGGCAAAACCTTGGCAAGATGAGGGTTTCCAGATCTGCTGAAGAAGACTGGGGCATGGCACTCAGTCAAATGAATCATGCACTGGAGAGGCTCATTTCTCTCTGATGGGGATGGCTATCTTTGGGATGTTTAAAGACCAAAGCTGAAGGAGAAGATAGAAATTAATTCCCCTCAGGCTGAGACTCAGGAAGGCAAGGACAGCTTTCAATAGTAGAGAACATACAATGGCTATACTGGGTCAGCCCTGTATCTATCCCCCTGTGCCAGTATACCCTCTCCACTGGTGGCCAGTTACATATGGTGAAGGAATATGTAAGATATCAAGGATGTCTGCTCTGTTACTTCTCTGTGCAATTCCCAGCTATTGGATCTGGCAAGTGAGAGGTTATCACTGGACCCTTGTGTATAATATTCTCAATGATTTTTCTTCCTGAATGTAATTGCTTTTTGAAGCCGGTTATACTTTTAGCCTTACACTGTCCCATGGTAATGAGTTTCATGATGAATTATGAGTTGTGTGAAAAAGTACTTCCTTTCGTTTGCTTTAAATCTGCTACCTGACAATTTCATGGAGTGCCTCCTAGTTCCTGAATGGAATGAAGCAGTGACTGATCATTCTCTAACCACCTTCACCAGACTGCTCTAGACTGCTGTATGTCGCCCCTATCACCCTGCTCAGATGCCTCCTGCTGGAGCAAAAAACCCCTTGTCTATTTAATGGCTCCTAGGGACACCATTAAATGCCTGTGGTTCTATGGTTGCCCTTTTTAGGTTTTCTGATCTGTCCTGAGAAGGAAGGAGGAGGAGACAGGAATGGATACACCAGCCAGCCTGCTGTGGGCTTACCACGGCAGAACTGCATTTTCTGTTTGTCCTGGTTTTAGCTGGTTTGTTCCCAGTTTCTCCCCTAATCATTCCCAACATCTGATTCCCTTTCTTGCCCCCTACTGAGCCAATGTTTTCCGTGACCTAACCCAAGAACACCAGATTTCTTTCTCCAATGGTAATTGCTAATTCAGAGCCCAGTGCTCGCTTAGCAGGGAGTCCAACCACTAAATTTTTTTCATTCTGTTCCACTTTGGGCTCAGATATGACTGAAGGTATTCCAATTCAAGTCCAGGCCAAGAGCAGTTCATTAGCTGTTTGCATGCAAAAATGGCCCGGGGTCACATGATGTGCCCACAGCACAGGGCTTCAGGCAAGGATGGACATGAGCCCCTGCTACTTGTTCCCCGCCGGCCTGTCCCCCGCTGGCCAAGCAACAGAGTGAGATGTCACCAAAGCAGGTGCAGAAAGCTCCCATGCTAGGTGGAGCCAACGGCAGTGTCACAGCTTGCGTGGCAGTGGGGGCATTAGGGTGGGGAGATGCATGTGGCAGGGGAAGGGTGTAAGCTCACACTCTCTGAGGATGGAAGTGCCTGTGCTGAATGGGACCTTGCTGCGAGACGCTGCGTTTCCGGCCAACGTCTTTACAAATGCTTCATCAGATTTGCACTCAAGAATACTTCCAGGTTTGACATTTCAGTCTGAGAAAGAACAGTTGCTGAGAAAAAATAAAGAAAATCATGCTGTTTGCTTGGTGTGGGGTTTTATGGAAAGGATGGGCACAGTGTAGGACACCTCCTTCTCCCTCCCACTGTGCATTGGGTTAGCTGTTTAGCTCTTGCACTGCAACATGAACTTCCATCCATCTTTTCCTACACAGATACAAGTCAGGGCCACTTTCTGATGAGCTTCCCGCTACTTATGTTTTGAGAAATGTTTTATTATTGGCTTTTATGCTTTTAGCAAGTATTTCCTAAAAATATTTTTGGCCTGTCCTTATTATGGGTATTACATCTCACAGACATACTTTACCCCATTAGACTACATTCTATCTTCCTTCTTTGGAAATTATTTTAATTTTGATGAATATCTCTTCTTATGATTTCTTTCACTACTAAGTCATTACTTCTTTTTTTTCTGGATATTTTAGCACATTCTAGATTGCTTGTATGCATTTATTCCAAGCCTCTAATACTTTGTCTTTAAACAGTTTCTATGCCTTCTGTAAATATTTTACCCATTCAGCTTTTTTTTAAAATTCCTTTTTAACTACTTTTATATTTTTATCTTGTTTCCATTCCTAAAATTAAACTTTGGGATGGATTTCTTTGTTTCTTTTCTTTTTCTTTCCTCTTTCAGTCCTAGAAGGATTTGAATTTTTGGGACAGGTCCTTCCTGGTTGTGGGCCCAGCAAGTATCAACAGATGGTGACTGCAAGAGTCACAGAGAGAATCTGTGGTCCAGTGGATCCACCACCATCAGAAATGGAGCCTGGACCTCCTGGCAAAATTCTCTGACAAGACCTCAAAGAACATGTGGGAGAGGAAAACAAACTTATCTGTCTCAGAAACCTTTTACCTGGTGTGCAAATCAAGGAGTAACATGCTCCAGATCTTCTCACGCCTGCATCTGTATACCTATGCATCAGGCTAACTAAATGGTAAAATGACTAACCTCATTGCCATCATCCAGGGAAACACTGCACGTGTGTACTGGAGGAGTCTTGGCTGGGAGACACCTGCCCTGGACCCGGCTTATAAAGCAGCGAGGTGATGTTCAATCAGGCAGGATGCCAGATATCAGAGCCATACCTAAGAGTTCCAGAGTCTGAAGCCTGGTTCCCAGAGTCTTAGGAAAGCTGAGCAGTGCCCAGCACACAGCCTGCTGGAGGTCCAGCCCAAGCGAAGCCCCAACAGCATCTTCCTCATCAGGGACCATGGCCGTGTGACCTGGAAAGCGTGCATGTGTAGCCACGAGGTCCCCAGGGACTGCTGTCAGCACGGGAGGCAGCCTCTCAGCTCATTCCCAGAGTCTGATACAGCAAACCTCAGAATAGATACCATGGAGGATCCCAGAGAAACAGGCTTATCCACCTCCTCAATCATGTCTGCTCAGTTCAGCTCTGAGAAGCATTGGGCTGCTGAATCACAGACCTGGCTCCGTGGGAATAAGGAGCAGCAGCCTGGCAAGGGGTAAGCCAGGCATAGGACAGTTATTATTTATCACTTGCAATGACCGTAGGAAAGCCCAGCCATCACCAGGTCTTGGTCCAGCTGCCCATCTGTGCCTATGCCTGGCTAGGATGAGGCTGAGTATGGCTGGAGAGACTCCAGAAGAAGAGGCTGCTTTTGCTGAGTAAGATACATAGTAAATGGTTAAATAGTAAATAGTAAAACTAAAACAGTTTGTGGACTGTTCTCTGTCCCTAAGGACAACTGTAATGACATGATTTGTGTCTACACACCTAAACTCTCATCTCCACAAAACACAGGTGCTCTTTTGCCCTGCCCATTGGAAAGTAACCTTCACTTGTGCTGGCCCCCAGCCTGCCCTGGGGAGTCCTGACTGCCTGTGCCAGGCTGGAAGACATGCATGGACACGTGACAGAAGGTTGCACTTCAAGATCTGGGCCATTATGTGACCAGCAGAAAACCAGAGCCCACACAATCCGAGCAGGAACAGGAAGCTCTGTTCCTCGAGCCCAGCCAGAACTTGCACACATGGTGACCTGTGCAGCATGGAGAGGCCGGGATGTTTGATAAGCCAGAAGAGGTGGATAGCCTCTCACCTCCCAGTGCACAGACTGACTAAAGCCAGGATGTCCTGCTCTTATCATTGCTAGAACAGTAATATTGACAAGCTGGCAGATCCAATGAGCTTTAACCAGAAAAATAGAAAACTTTAGGGCTTCCCAGGTCTGAATTATGGACATAATTTTTTGGAAGAGGGCCTAGACATAGTCCCCTTGAAACACAGACTGGAAAGGTCTCAGCTACAAGTGCTCAATCTCCCTGGAACAACCCATCTGCAAAGATGCATTTCCTACTCAGGTATCATTGCTGGACACAACTTCCTTCTGCAGTGCCATGGACCTTCTACCCAGCACTATGGCTGGGCTGTGTCCCCCTAACAGGCCTGGGACACTGTTCTGCTGCTCAGCACGGGACAGGGTCTGTGCCCACCAACCAGGGGAGGGGGACTGCAGACTCCCCCATCCTCTCCTGCCAGTATAACCTCCCGTGCAGTGTGACAGCTACTGCCAGAAGAGCAAAGAACCTAGCTGACCAGTTGTGATACCAGGTGTGGATAATGTGAGCAAACAGCCATCCTGAAAATGTTTCCATTTTCTTCACATGGAAGAATGTTTGCCCTTTTTTTCTGGTTGAGTAGTTGCGCTTGGGCTTTGTTTGTAGCTTTTTCTCATGACTCTTAGGGGCTTACGTGTTTACTGTTGGAGAATAGGGTGCTATGAAAGTTTCAAAACATATCTGGTTAAAAACTATTTCACCCTTGATAATAATAGTAACTAGCAGTATGAAAGAGTAGCAATCATATCTCACTATGAAATACAAGCAAGCACATCAGCCTGTTTTCTCCTCTGATGCATGCTTGCAATTAGTTCTTGCATGCAGAAGGCAAAGCTCATTGTTTATGGTTTTACTATAGCATCCAAGTACTTTATATGCTTATTTTTCATAACAAAATTTCTTTGTCCATAAATCAGGCTAAACTCAGAGGCAGCTTTGACCCATTACCTCAACTTTTTGCTGTAGATCAGCTGTTCATAAACTGCGTGCCCAGATTTGATGTCCAGAGTTGTATTAGGAATAAAATATTTGGGAAACACAATTTGCATCACAGCTCTTTAAGTAAGTATTTGCCTTCCTGGAAATGATGACTCACGTTTTGGATGTGCAGAAACGTACCAACAACATAACCTTTCAATCCTCTAATGCCAGTCAGATCCATATAAACCCAGGCTTCGTGCTGGCCAGATGAATGGTACAGCAAGCCATATATATAGTACCACTTCAGACTCGATCTTTTTTGCAATGTGTGGGAAATATAAAAAAGGGGCAGAACATGACACTGAGGTCAGTCAGCTCCCAGAGCCATGCTCTATCAGTTCATCTCTGATCAGCTTCTTCCTCTGCCACCCAGATGATTTAATAAGCAACGGTTTCTGGAATGAGTCCTGTGTCCTGGCACATTTTATAGGATCTTTTCAGTGCAGCGGAATGCATTAGGTATAAAGAGCTTTACAAAGAAGCCTTCTGAGTGTGGCTTGAGCCTCTGGCAGGGTGAAGTGCCTGCATTGTTATTGCTCAGAAAATTTATAAAAAATTTTCATTGAAGAAGCCGCATTTGTTCCCTAACACAGGCAGTTAGCAAGCAAAGGGTAGTTTTGTAAACATCCCTGGCAAGTGGATGCTCACCAGCCAGAAAAGGTTTGTGCAGAGCTCTGCCAGCCATTAGACATGTGCAAGACCACTCTCTTCAAACCCACCTTAAGCACGTGGTGGCATTCAGCATGGGCTTTTAGAGGTTCATGTAGAATGGTCCCTGCTTAGAAGCTGGATGCAAAGTACAGAATGGACCAGAACAAACTCAATTCAGGACAAATGAGATCTGCTTTCAGCCACAGTGATCTTTTTCCTGCAGGAAAAGACACCTCTACAAAACCAAAATCACAGTTTTCCAAGGAAATTTTTTCTTTCCCAGCAATTGTTTTTGGCATTAACCCCGCATCTGCCTCAGCCCAGCGCTGCACCCTCGTCATTCCCAGTCTGCCCAGTCAGCTGGGATCCTTGCCCAGATCTATCCCCCACCGTGGGCTTAAGGTGCCGAGCAGATCAGATGAGCCTCGTGGGAGCCCTGTGGCCACTGAGCAGGTGAGACCCATCTGGTCTCCCAGAGAGCAGGCTGGGCACTGGGCACTGAGCTCTGAGGGGCAGAACAGTGCCGGGGCAGGCACAGTGTGATGCACACTCCAGGCAAAAGAAAGTACTTCATCACTTCTGAGGTGGCTGAATGCTTGGCTCTTTGAGAATTGATTCAGTTTTCTCAGACTGAGTCAGGATGAAGGGGAATAAGAGCTTCCTTCAAAACAGCAATTTCTGCTCAGCCCCAGTGTGACAGGAAGATGTCTCAATATCGCTGACACAGGGCAACAACCTGGTGCTGCGCAGGGGAGTTTATGGATAGTTCTGGCAATCTCAGAGTCACCCCACCACACCAGAACCCCATGCCAGCCTGCACCTCAATTTGGCATGCACATCTGCCATTCAAGGTGTTCTGCAGCGGGGGCAAACAGTAGGAACCACACAGAAATGCTGCTGTTATCACAATCAGAGCTTTGTCCCTCATGAATAAGGTGCATCCCTAACAGAGTCAGTGCAAACTTTAGAGGACTACTAGCAAAGCCATGGGAAAAACAACTCTTTGAGATTTCCCGTGCTCTTTTACACTTTCTGTTTGGCTCCTCTAGATAGTCACCTGCCGCAGCAGGCTTGTGCTCTGCACAGGAAGACAGAGAAGAACAAACCTGCCTACATTTCTGTGTTCACAGCATCACACTAAGATTTCTTCCGGGCTCTGCCCAACACTGCGGTCAGTTGCCTCCTTGGCCTTCCTCAGGCGGGAAGGGAGAGCAACCTGGCCGTCCAGGGGGTGGGTGGGTGTGTGTGTGTCTGTGTGCAGGATGTTTATTGGGAACACTCAGTCCATCTGACATCCCTGCCAATCCCAGGGAATGTGCTGGCAGCCACGGACACACGCCCCAGATCCTGACAGCCCCAACTTGACATGTTTCAGTATTTCTAAGCAGGGCAGCTCCAGCATAGTGGTGGCAGGAGTTTCTCCATGCTCCTTCCATGCCTACCAGCAGTCTCTGCTGAGGAGGGCACCGGTCGGGGCCCACAGTCCTCTTGCCTGGTCCAGCCTGTCTCTCCCCAGCATGCAGAGAGCCAGAGTACCATCACCTCCAGCAGGCAGTTTTACTGGATGACACTATAAATGTACTGTGCTCTCATGGATTTGATGCTGTTTTTATGAACTTGAAGCTCAGTACGGCTGTTTAGTTTGAGATGAGCGAGGAATGTATTAATAGTTGGGCAAAGCGTGCTCCGAGCTTCTAATCTGACCGAGCTGTTTGCTTTAGGGAAAAAACACTTCACTTTTTCCATTCATTACTATTCTCTGTTAGTGGCTCAAGCACCCGCCCACAGCACACCGGAGACTGCTTTAACCCCTCTCCCACTGCGCCCCAGCCACCCACAGTGTCACATGGAGAGGAGAGAGCATTTGGCAGAGAGCATCACCAAACCTTTTCCCCCCTAGACCATGCTGAAACCCAAGGGCATGAATCCTAACCTGTACTTACACTGGGAGCAGCAACATAGTGCTGGGCTCATCCAGAAGTGGAGCACAGATGCTGCATTGCAAATGCATGGCTGCTGGCATTGTGCCCACGGGTTCCCAGGGGTCTCACCTGCAGCCCACTCAGGCAGGATTCTTCTCCCTGGCAGTGTCCACAGCCAGGAGGAGGACACTGGCCTAGCAGTTGTGTCCACCCCACTGGTGGGCAGACCCAGCTGGAGCCTGGGTGTCATAACCTGGCAGCTGTCCTCCTTTCCCATTGATTAAGAGGAAGTGTAGCATGTTCACCAGTATCTTTTTAATCAGAGAGGACACGTTGTGTGTGGGGGGCTTGTCCTGCTCCTGCCTGCCCGGTCCGCCTGGAGTGCAGTGATTGATTTACGTTCAGATGAGGATCTCAGCGGCGTCCTGCTAAGTCTTTTATCCAGCATGAACTTTCCATAAGCAAGGCTCTATTTTTAACTCTGCAAGGCCTAGGAGAAGGGTTGTCTTGCAGGGAGGGGGGAGGATGAGGAAGTCACACAGCACAGCCGAGCTGGGCAGGGTGAGCCCAGGGAGCTTTGACCTTGTTGGGGGGACTGGTACGAGGAGACCCTCCTGCACACTGCCATGCCACCCTCAGTGCCAGCACAGTAGGAAAGCAATGACAAGATGGCATGTGGTCTCCAGCTTGGCAGCCCCCTGCTAACATGGAGGGTTCAGTGCAGGAGCAGGCTCTGGAAGAGACTGTTCTAGTGAAGGAATGAACGGGATTGAAACCAGGAGAAGCACAGTGTAAATCCCATATCTGGCAGGCCCTGCACAGCCCCGGGCAGGGATCAGCAGACTGTCCCTGGGGCAAGGCAGCATGCAGACATGGGCAGGCCCTCTCAGGAGTGGTGAAACATCTCCCCGGGAGAAGAGCACAGGGAGGAATGGAAGCTCAAAAGATTGGAGAGAAAGCTGGCACCAGCACACTGGTATTGTGGAGAACAACTTGAAGGCACAACCCACTGCAATAGTAGACTTGATTGCACTTGCACACACTTTAATAGCTACACCTGCTCCCAGATACACATGCATGAGTGGGCTCTGATCCAGCCAGCTCTCCAGAACTGTGGGGCAGGAGGGCAATCCTGCCAGCGCCAAGCCCCAGGGCCACATGCTGCAATGTGCCACTGAAAGAGGTTGGCCCAGGGCTGCAGGTGCCTGGCAGACACTAGAAGACCATTTTCTTTTTCATGTTAGGCGTAAACGTGGGGGCAGGCAGTGGGGTGTTCTTCCATTGGCCACCATGGAGGGGAGATCCCACAGTGGGAGCTTTGCATCCAGCCCAGAACTACCAGGGCAGAACCATGTCTCATCTCTGTGCCACAAGGTGCCCATCCCCACTTGCGTGAGGGTACAGCACTTGGGATGTAGTGTTTTGAAGGCATCACTGATGACCCTGTGGGTGCCAGCAGCCCATTGCATGGAGTAGAGAGGTGCCTCCCCCATTACAGAGCCAGCACTGAGCCTGGCTTCAGCTGCAAGGACCCAGCTCTGTCAGCTGCGAAGGGCATGGGGAAGGTCTCTGCATTGACCATCTCACCACCCAGCAAGGGTCACATGGAGCCTGTGCCTGCCCTCTTGGCATGCAGGGCCAGAGCTCAGCAGCCATGAGCACTCACCGTTGCTGCTTCACCAGTGCTTCCCAGCTCTGCTTGTTTGTTACGATGGTTTGAAAGAGAAGCACAAAGGTCAGCAGAGCTGGCCAGGACGCAGTAAATCACGTCAGAGGGATGGCACTTTGCGGAGGCTCTTGCAGAGGAGAGCAACCCACGCACCAGCCAAGGAAGAGGAGCTGAGATCCCTACTGGCAGCCCCCACGGGGTACCACGTGTCTGTCACAGTCCAAGAAGATCCCAGGCAGTGCTGACTGAAGAAGGTAATGGTGTGGGGCCAGCAAGAGCCCCTGCAGCAGCCACTAGTGTGGGGAGCTGCCAGGGCTGGGATGGGGAGTGAGCTGCAGGCAGAAATCACACCATGTCCCTGGGTAATAAAACCCCTCCAAATTCCTCCCTGGCACAGAAAGACCAGGGTCCCACCAGGAGAGGACAGAGGGACAGCAGAGACCCTCTCCCTCAGGCAGCATGAGGAGTAGTGTAGTCCCTTGATCCCTGCACCAGGGAAATACCATGTTCTCTGTGTCCCTGGGGCTCAGCAGACACCAGCACCCTGTGCAGCTCATCTCCCCAGGACACAAACCCTCTCTCCTCAATTTACTCAAATCCTCAAACTACCAACTGAGCCACAGACACATCACTTCACAGCAAACTTATATTTTCCATTCTTGCTGGATTTTCACAGAGCCACAACCCCACAATTAGCCTCTGCAGCATGTTCCCAAGCACTCTGTCCCATCCAATTTTAAATTACTCCAGCAATAGAGCACTTCCTCTGTCCCCTGGGAAACCACTCTGCTCCCATAGATCTTGTTGCCTGGAAGACAGGATTTTGCAGATATCCAGTCCACATTTTCCTCCAGTTAAATTCACTGTGGGGCTCTCAGCTGTACTGCCACAGGCAGTTATCTCCTCTATTTTCACGGTTCTGTGAGTATTTGCCTATTTGCAGTGACCTTTCTGGTCAGCTGTTCTTCCCACTTCTAGTTCTTCTGCCCTTTAGGCTTGTCAGCCTCTCATCATTTTGTTTAGCTTTGCACAAGAAATGGGATCTCAGCAGGGCTGTGCAGAGGTTTCCTACAAATGCTTTCCAAACCCATGTCAGGATCTCCCTTTCCCTGCATTATGCTGCAAACTGCTGTGATTAAGAATTGCTGGCCCCACCTTCTGAGTGGCTCTTGAACAATGATGCTCTCACACGTCTTTAAAGGAGGAGGTTTGCTCCACTCACACAGACAGGCATCTTCCCATCCCCTGTTCCAGCTGAGTGTTTATAATTTCCCTTGCAAAATAAATCTTGCTTTGTTGTTGAAAGAGAGAGAGAGAAGTAAGTGGGTTTAGCACAACAGGCATTTGGAAGAGTCACTGGTTTATACATGTTAAGGTGCACAAGTCCATCCAAAACTTCCCTACTCTAATTTTCAGTGGAAATTAATGCCTTATATCCTAACAAATCAGAGTACCAGTAATTCAGACTGCTAAAAGGCAAGGACAGGAGCTCCAGATTTCCAGTCATCAGAAATGACAACACCGAGAATTTTCTTCTGATTCTCATTAATGTGTAAAAGTCTTGACATTCACTGTGTCAAAACTGTAAAAAGTAACTTTCATCTTGTCTGATTACTATACCAATGGTAACAATATGCCTAGTCTATAATAACATCTAATGGCATAATATAAGATTAAAAAAACCCCAAAGCATAAAAATAAAATAAATTTACTTAATAAACCAGGTTTTTTGCATTTTTTCAGAAAATAACAAGGATGGAAAGCAAGCCTTTCCTATGTACTCTCCACAGCAGCACCCAAGGGAAAGTGCTTAACCCAAAACTTCTACGTCAGAAGCCCCATGAGGACCCCTGAGACCAAGGATCCAGCTAAGCACCCAGCAGTCTTCCCTGGCCACGTGGTCCCAAACCACAAACCCTTCCTTGCACAATTTTCCTAGAAATTTTCTGGGAGAAAAAATACATCATGAAGGGGGGAAAAAAACATACTGACATAGAAAATCTCAGCTCCAGTTCCCAGTATATTTAATCAGAATTTTTTTTTTCACTTCTTTTCTCAGTTTTTATTATTTCTCCCGACTTTTCTTGTGAACACAGAGACATGCCTTGGGAAAGGTAAGGAAGCCAAACACTCCCCTCTCAGCACACCACCACTGTGCCCTGATGTGCTGCGGGTGTTACGGGTGCCGAGGGCATAGCAGGTGCCAGAGCAGGCGCAGGGTGGTGGGCGAGGCGGCAGCAGCTCCCTGCTACCCCTGAGCAATAGGTATTGACCCGATAAGCAGCTTGCCAGCATCCTGCCTATTGGGAGGCAGAGAGCCCAGCTCTCACTGCGTTTCTGCTGGCACATTTCACTCTAATTTGGGAAAAAATCTGGCATCCCACTCTTGCAGGCCTGCCAAGGGTTGCTCTAGATAATCTCTTTAAATAGAACAACTTGAAGTCTCCACTCTGCTGATGTCATGGGCAAAATTCCTGCCGGATTTGTCAAGACCCCAGCCCACCTGTGATTATCCCAGCATGAAGGGCATGAGCCTGTCTGTCCATCATTGACCAGCCTGGGGTGCTGTGCCTGCAAGTGTAGGATGCAGACAGTGGTGACAGGTCTCCTTCAATGGGTCCCTGGACGAAAAATCGTGGAAGTGGCTGTTGGCACTTGGTGGGATTTCACCCCAGGTGAACCATGTAACATGACTGTCTGACTGTCTGAGATCATGTCACTCATCTGATAATCTCTGTTGTGAATGACACCACCCTAACACTGTGCTTTCCATCATATCTACATGTGACAGTGACACCAGAGACAACAAACTGTTCCTGCAGTGTTCATACCAAGATGGCCCTATGCCTCAGACACACGGAGCTACTGGGGGACCCCAGGAGCATCCAGTAGTGCCACTTGATGATGTCATACCTCCAAACACAGGGCGGTACTCTCTGGGGACAGGGTCACTCAGCAGGCAGCCAAGCACTGGGCTCTCTGGCACACTTGTGCCTTGGGCTGTTCACAAAGAAAAGGGACCAGGGCCACTCTCAGGTGTAGCACCACCAGGCAGAGCTCCCTGCCCCATAGGACCACCTGGAGAAGGAGGAAGGGTTTTCTGATCATAACCCTGACCTGAGTTTTGGGGTTGCAGGCTGGAGGAGACCTCAAAGAACATGAAGTTCAGTGCCCACAGCTGCAGCATACATCAAAAAGCCTCTTTTGCAGGCTTATCCTGCTCCATCTAAGCTCCGGCCTCAACCTCAATCTTTTCCAGAACCTCAGAACTTGTTCTTCATGGTGACCAAGCTCCTAGCCCTGCCAGGTTGTCCTGCAATCCTGCGTGAGCCCTGCCCAGTCCTCAGGAGCAAACTGAAGCTGCTTCAAAGCCTTTTCTTATTTCTCACAGAAAATTTTGATTCCCAGGAAATTATTTGAGACCAAAATCTCCAGCTCCTATAATGAGGCTGTCCTTGGACACAGTCTCTTGTGGGTGAGGCTGACTGGTGGGGACAGCCCTTGGAGGAGGACAGGGATGGAGACAGGGCAAGTCCAAGCAGTTCAACTGCCAGGAGATGTGAAATTATAGGTCAGATTGTAGCACTAGCCCATTCACTTTTTGATCAAAAATTAGAAAGTTTTAATGGAAAACCAATTATTTCTGCAAAACATGTTTTCTTTACATGCAAGATTTTTTTCCTAGTCTTCCTCAGTTCCGTCCTAAGAAATGGGGTAAGACACATGCTCCTGCCTCTCCAGCCTATGTGGGACACACTCCAGAGGCAGGGCTTGTCTCTTCCTGGGCACTGGTTCACAGAGCTTGATGTCACTCAGGCTGTACTCACACTAACAGCGTCAGACACAGCAACATTCCTCAGGCTAAGCAGTTCCCAAGGCAGCACCACACCAGTGGTTTCTTGATTTAACGTGGTTCATGCAGTCATAAGCTCTGCAGGTGCCTCCAGAACTGACAAAATACATTTTCACAAAAATACACACATGTGTGCTTGCACACACAGACACACTCATGCAGGTAATTAACTCAGGTAATTAACTTGGGGAACCCATTGCTCCAAGACAACATAGGCACTTTATAGATGGGACATGCTATGTTGCTTCTGACCCTATTTGAGCAATACTACTGAAAATAAAAGGTAGTAGTGCAATAAATCAGTGTCTATGCTGCACAGAGAGTGCATAAATACTTGGCACAGTAACACAGTATCACTGTGTGTTACAGGGATTTTCAGGCCTTTGAGCTAGGGATCAGAGACAGTAGGACATGGGGCTCCTCATTACGTTAATGAGAAAATTACTCCTAGACCAGTCCTACCCCTACCAACAAGAAGATAACTATGAGCAAATTTTTTTTTGCGGAGATCTATATGCTAGGTGATGGCTGTTGGGTTGTCTCTGCATCAGCATGCCAAGGGCGCCCCAGTAAATGCCTTTCAAATAAACCAAGGTGGTCTCCCTGGAGTCACTGGCTGTGCTTCCAATGCAGTGGAGATGTCCCTTCTGTGGATGTGGAAATGCTATAGCAGCTGTGTTTGATCCTGCCTGGGGCTGAGCATCTCCTCCAACAATGCCACAAGTGCAGAGTTCCTCCTTTCCTCTCTGCAATTGCCAGGTGCCCTGTAATCCGTGGGTACAGGATCTGGCCCCTCCTGGCTCTCCTCTTGGCTGGTCTGTGCTGAGTTAGGGGAATAGATATTGCCCTCACTTAAGCAGCCTCTTCTGAAGCTGTGATTCTCTGCAGTAGCCAGGGGCTGGGCTGTCAGTGCTGTGCCAAGGCCACCCTGCTTTCCAGGGGAAGCCAGCGCAGGCGAGGGTTGTCCTCACAGGCTGTTCTCCGTCTCTCAGCAGTGAATGAGTTGCATGAGCTCATGAGGAATCATCCTCAAAGGGAAGGTGCCACGTTGGATCTGTTGTTTGTGAACAGACAAGGTGGGTGTGTGGGTGATGGGACAGCTGGAGGCTATTTTGGGCACAGTGATTGCAAAATGATAGAGTTCTTGATTCTTAGAGAAGTAAGGAGGGGAGTCAGCAGAATTGCTACCTTGGACTTCTGGAGGGCTGACTTTGGCCTGTTTAGGAGCCTGGTAGAGTCCCTTGGGAAGCAGTTCTGAAGGGCAAATGAGTCCAGGAAGTCAGGACATTCTTCAAGAAAAAAAAATCTTAAAGGTGCAGGAGCAGGCCATCCCCACGTGCAAAAGATGAACTGATGGGGAAGAAGACTGGCCTGGCTGAACAGAGAGCTTTGGCTGAAACTCAGGAAAAAAGGGAGAGTTTACGACCTCTGGAAGAAGGGCCAGGCAATTCAGGAGAACTGCAAGGATGTCATGAGGTTATACACAGAGAAAATTAGAAGGTACTTAATACCTTCTTTGCCTCAGTCTTTAATGGTAAGACTAGCTGTTCTCCAGGTACCCAGCCCACACACCTGAAAGAGAGAGGCAATAGAACAAAGCCTCCATAATCCAAGGGAAAATGGTTAGTGACCTGCTACACCACGTAGACACACACAAGTCTATGAGGCAGGATAGGATCCACTTAAGGGTGCTGAGGAAGCTGGTGGAAGTGCTCATCAAGCCACTTTCCATCAGCTATCAGCAGTCCTGGCTAAATGGGGCAGTCCCAGTTGGTTGGAGGTTAGCCAATGTGACACCCGTCTACAACAAGGGCTCGGAGGAGGATTCAGGGAACTACAGGCCTGTCAGCCTGACCCTGGTGCCAGGAAAGGCTATGGAGCAGATCACTTTGAGTGCCATCACGCATCATGTACAGAGCAATTGGACAATCAGTCGCAGTCAGCATGGGTTTACGAAAGGCAGGTCCTGCTTTATAAACCTTATCTCCTTGTATGACAAGGTGATTTGCTTATTGGAAGAGCGAAAGGCTGTGGATGTGTCTACCTAGACTTTAGTAAAGCCTTTGACACCATTTCCCACAGCATTCTCCTGGAGAAACTGGCTGCTCAGGGCTTGGATAGGTGTACCCTGTTCTGAGTAAAAAACTGGCTGGATGGTCAGTTAAATCCAGTTGATGGCCAGTCACAAGTGGAGTTGCCCAGAGGTCAGCACTGGGTCCAGTTCAGTTCAATGTCTATCAATGACCTGGACGGGGGGATCGAGTGCACACTCAGTAAGTTTGCAGACCACACCAAATTGGGTGGGAGTGTTGATCTGCCTGAGGGTAGGAAGGCTCTTCAGAGGGATCTGGACAGGCTGGATCAATGGGCCGAGGCCATTTGTATGAGGTTCAACAAGATTCAGTGCTGGGTCCTGCATCAGGGTCACAATAACCCCCAGCAATGCCTGGGGACAAGTGGCTGGAATGTTGCCCAGTGGAAAAGGACTTGACAGGAAAAGACCTGAGCATGAGCCCAGGTGTGTCCAGGTCACCAAGAAGGCCAATGGCATCTTAGCTTGCATCAGGAACAGTGTGGCCAGCAGAACTGGGAAGTAATTGTCCCCCTGTACTTGGAACTAGTGAGGTTGCACCCTGAATACTGTGTTCAGTTTTGGGCCCCTCACTACAAGGACACTGAGGTGCTGGAGAGTGTCCAGAGATGGGCAACAGAGCTGGGGGAGGGTCTGGAGCACAAGTCCTGTGGGGAACCGCTGAGGGAGCTGGAGGTGTTCAGCCTGGAGAAAAGGAGTCTCAGGGGAGACCTTTTTCCTGTCTTCAGCTCCCTGAAAGGAGGTTGTAGTGAGGTGGGTGTTGATCTAGATTAACAGTTGGACTTGATGATCTTAAAGGCCTTTTCCAACTTCAACAATTCTGTGATTCTATGATCCCTGTTTCACGAGCTGAGCTGGGCCAGGATGCTCTTTGCAGGCAAGGGAGGGCCAAGAGTGCACCAGAGAACATCCCAGGATGGGACTTGGTGGATGCCAACAGCCCATTGAGGAGCTGCTCAGGAAAGGATGTATTTCCTAGGCTGACTCTAGGGGTCATCAGCCTTCAGCTTTTACATATAGGACTTGTCAACTCACATATTCAAGCCCTTTAAAGTCAGCTGTCCCCAAGAGCCACCAAGAGACCCAGACTGCCGTTGGATAAACAAACACTGTGTTTTGCTGAAGAAAGCAAGTCCAAATCCAGCCCTTCCAGTCAGGAAGTGTTCCCCACCACAGTGGCATGATGCAGGCTGAGACAGATGGCCAGCACTGGACCTTCCTGGGAGGAAACTGCACATAACTTCTGCTCAGTGGACAGAAACCAGCTCTGAAAGGAGCCAGACTTGCTGGCATGACAGGCTTGCAGAGCACGGGGCTGACTCTGGCTTGTGGTGATCCAGTCTCACTAGGTGGAAGGAACTGGCAGTCATAGCTAAACCTTCCCAGCCAAGTTGTTAATAACTTGTCTTCAAATGCCTACTTCAACAGTTACAAGAGCTTCAGGGCAGGGGCTGTTTCCTCCATGTACAAGGGGAAGATGAATAGTGAATTTCAACAATGAATTAACTGGTAGGTCCTCTCTGTGTGTCAACCAATTAAAAATACCTTCCTTTTTTTTGAGGCAGGGGCTGTAGCTGTTCTCCATCATCACAAGAGAAGATCCTTCTCAGGGTGCCAATGAGCCCAGCTCATGGCAAAGGAAAGGCTTTTGCCAAGTTCCCTACTGGAAAGGACCCACAGAAGTCACCCCAGACTGTCCTGCTGCTCCCCAGTGAGGTTTGCTCAGGAGGGATTATTGCAGAGGTAAATGAGGATGCAGAGTGCACAGCAACTTAGCACCAGGTGCCCTGCTCCACATCCAGCGTGGGTGCAGGCACATGCTGCTCCCCTCCAAAGCCTCTCCGTTGTGGGATAGAGCAGGTACTCCCATGCAGAGTTGAGCCACATAACACACTACAACAGTCCAGTGCCTCTGCCTGTAAGGGTTGGACAGAGCACAACTTCACAGCAAGAAGCCAAAGCAAAGAGCTCCTAGCTGCCTCAAAAAAGGGCATCAGCAGTATTGTGTCAGTCTCTTCAAATAAATTGAAATGGTGCTGTGGAATGTTTAGGTTACACTGTACAGTGCTTTCTGGCTGGAAAGCCTTTTGACCAACCTTTTGGAAGAACTGTCCTTGGTGTATGGCAGGAGAACATAGCCATGGCCATCCAGAGCAGCAGAGCAGAACTGAGACACAGGAATGATGCACAGCTCCTGGCACTGGTGGGCAGGATTGCCAAGCAGTGAGGGGAGGGTGTGTGCAGGGACAGAAGAATAAAGACTGGAGCAGGGGTGATAGTGGACACAGTGTCCCACGGCACAGATGCAGGGAGGATCCAGATGTAGGAGCAGTTTTGCTTCCCATACTCCTTGCACCGAAATCACGGCACTGTGGCTGTGCTGCAATTCAAGCACTGGCTGGCAGCAAAGTGCAGGAGGAGCAAAGGGAACCCAGGGAGATGGGAGCTGGAAAATGCTAAGGGAATGGGGCATCATGGAGGGAAATATTATCCTGATGTTAATAATGTGCTCCAGTGTGGCCAGACACAGTCTGTTCCCCCACCACTGCAGCAGTGACACATGGTTCCCAGACAAGAGGGGAGTGATTGTGACAGGATCTCCCCAAAGGGAGGTCAAAGTAAGAACCCAGCAGGATGCTTCCTCAAGGACACAGTGCATGCTACTAACTGACACCCAGAAGAGAGAGGGAAATTGGGCTGATAGTGAAGAAGGTGGTTGTGAGTTGTCACCTCTGAGCTCAGGGGATATAGGGACCAGGTGGGGTCACAGGGTGGTGCTAGGGGACCCTGGATGGGATCTATGCTTTCAAGGATGGATGCTACTCATTGGCACACCAGTGTGCTGACAACTTATTCAGCCTCCATGTTTGTTTCAGGGAGGACTGTTGAGTGCATCAGGGTTGACCTGTGGCAGGACATACTGCCCATGCCAGCCCCAACCCCCCAGCTCAGTTCCAAAGGCACAGCCAGTGAGGTGCACATGCTTGCAACTCAAGCTGGCAGGGACATTAGCCCATTTCAAAAAAAGTTCTGCCATTTTGAGATTTGATTTTGTCTCTAATCAGGATGAAAACAACAAATTTTCAACTGGCCGGTCACACGTAATTTGAAGAATGGTACTAGGGCCAATTGAAGTAATTTTGTTTGATTTTTTTTCTTTTACTTCTTATTTATGAGGTATACTGGAAAAATGAAGCCAGTAGGATATAGAAACAAAAAGTCAAAACAAAAAATCAGAGTGTTTCACCAGCCAATATAAAAGCCAAACATTTGACATCAGCAGAATGTTTCATTTCAATGGTTTCTCTAAACAAATATAGCTCCTATGGAAAGTTTCCATTGAGATTAACTGGCAGAAAAGTGTGACCAGATCTCCTGGCAGGGCACAGTCTGTCTCTGTGGCTATGCACATCCTTGTGCATGAAGGAATGGTACACAACCCACCTCCAAGCACCTACAGGCACCCACATGCTTTCTCCAGTATGGTCCTCAAATTCACCACCTAGAAATCCCTGCATACTCATTGTGGAGTTGAATTTGAGCTCTACACCCAGACATCTGCCTTGTTATAAACTGCCTTGCACAGTCTGGTGGATATGGAGCCACTGAGCCATAAACCACCTTCAACTGGATCACTTCAAACTGGAGCAGGATATCAGGGTAGGTTGCTCATCTGCTGTTGACGTCTACCAGTCCCTGCCCATGGCAAGACATCCAAGACTGTCAGTTTGGGTCACAGAAATGAGCACATGGACTTTGCAGCTTACCCCATGCCAAACCAGTTCTTCTAGTCTGATCTGGGCAGGTCAGGTGGTCTCCCAGGATAACAACTCTATCCAGCATGGCTGTGGAGTCAACATGGGGTACTGATGGGTGTCTTCGTGGGTTTAGATTGCCTCCCATTTGGTGGCAGCTTCTATTGTGCTTCAATAAGAACCATCTGGCACCCCTGGGAAGGAGCAGAGGGTCCTCAGATTTTACCCACGCAAAGCATTGGAGACTCCCAGCTTCAATTTTCAATCCACCACAGAGGAGGCAGAAGTGCCCTTTGTGGCACAGCCATGCGACTTTGGTCTTCTGCAGGCTCCTCCAGTCTTTAGGAAGTGGAAAAAAGCCTGTTGGTCAGGACTGCCAAAGCCCTGATCATCCCTCCCCGTGATGCACACTGGGCACCAGCGCAGAGGAAGGCTGGGACTGCTGCTCGAGCCCTGGCGATCCTTCTGTAGGCATCTACCTGCCAACACAGGCATCCCCTTTCATGGTGACTGTCTGCAGTGCCTGTCATCCTGACCACAGCTGAGCTCACAAGCTCTAACCAGAGCTCCCCGGGAAGGGATGCATCTCCCCACTGCAGGCAAGGAATTGCTGCACAGTTGTGGCATTGCTTGTTGCAAACATCACAGGGCACACAACATGCGGAGGCCTCTGAGTACCACCTTAGCTGCAAAGCTGGCAGCAGCCTGCCTGCAAGCGCAGAGCTCGCAGCAGGAGCTGGGCAGGAAGAGCGCCATTCCAACAAAACCTCTAAAGGCAGAAAATGTTCCCACCCCACACCAGAAGCAAACCAAAACCTCAAGCGATTTCCATGAAAAACCAGACACTCCCAAATGGATTGCCATGGCATGAAACCAGCTGGGGTGTGGGAAGGAGGGCCAAGGTCTTCTCCAGTGCTGGTTGAAGGGGGGACTTGACTGGAAGCCTCCCAGCGGGTTTGTACAGCCTGTCCCGCTGCAACTTTCCACAGTATAAATAAAGGAATAATCACTTGAACTTCAGCCCAAGTCAGTACCTTAATGAGCAAGACTGCAATCCAACTTTCCCTTCGACTTAATGAATATTAATTAACTGTATACAATTGAGCGGCTCCAACAAAACAGGAAAGGCATGCGCTTGTCCTGGAGTGCAAGGAGCATCGTGCTCTCCTGGGACACCAGGAATTAGGGTCAAGTCTCTGCTTTGCTGCCTTCCTCCCTCCCAGCTATGTCCTGACCGGTAGGTGATGGGCAGTTGCAGGGTGGTCTGCCTCCTTCTTAATGAGACATTCCTTCCCGAACTCTGCTGATCTTTTCAGATAAGACTTTAAGTCAAACTGGTGCATTTCTATGCAACATTTTCCTTTAGATTAATCAACTCTCATTTTTTCCCCCAACAAAGCTCCTTTGTGATGGAAAATTCCCAGCTGAGGCAGAGGTGAAGCTGCTGCTTGCAAGCAGGCTCAATGCCATGGCTGTAGGCTGTTTTGCTGAATCCCTAGGGCAGGTGGGCACAATAGACTTGTGTTACTTTGGCACATATGAGGAGACAGACCTTTATCTCCTGCATCAATCAAGCTGATTTCCTGGAGAGTTGAGACCTTCTTCTGCTGTGCAGCTGGCAGGTGAAACCACATCCACAGGGATGTAGCCTGGAGCAGGACAAGAAACTCTCCACCAGCAGAGCCAACGTGATTGTCCTGTACCCTGCCATAGTCTCCTACACAGTTGGGACCAGAATGATATGTTCAGTCAGGACCCCATCTGAGGAAGTGATGGGGGCTTTGGGGAGTGGGGATGGACTGCTTCTCTCATTCTGGGGAGAGCACAGCCTCTCAGGAGCATCCATGCCAAGAGTTCATGATGCTCTCCAGATGCTCCATTTTCTGCTCACAAAGGCAGAGATTGACACAATAAACAAACTATTTGTAAAATTCCTCAGTGAAGGCAAAAAACCCCACATTAAATGGAAACATCAATGCCCCCTGAAAGAGTGCAGGAGGGGGGAGCATTCCCAGGATCTGATGTTATACCAGTGGGTATAGAAATGGAAACATGCATAGGACTGGATTTTCTAGGAGGGCAATTCACCAGAGAATATGAACTTGCCAGTCCACAGCCCCCAGATAATGTATTGACTTGTTCAGCAAAGGGGAAAGCAATGTGTCTGCACGTGGCTCAGTGAGCTGGGGAGTGGCTGTGCAAGGGAGCATGGATAGACATGTTCCTCACACTGCCACCATCAGGTCTGTGCTTCCCCCGATCCGTGCAGCACCAGGTGCCACAAGCATATTCACCACCTCATGAGAAGGCTCTGAGCACCCAGTTTGGTATTAGGTGACTTTATTAAAAGCCCTGTGCTCTGAAGATTCATGTGTATAGGAGAAGTTTCTCTAAAACTATCTTGTCTGCTTTCTAAGTTTCAAAGAATAGCTCAAAATCACTTCTTGAATAGGCCTGAGCACAACAAATCAAAGCAGAACCCCAGAATGGATTTTTTTGATCCTCTTTTAAAAGTCAAGGCCTGCTTCAGGTTTAAATCAGTATTCCCAAGCTTACGTGGAAGAAATGCTGGGACAGGGACAATAGCTCCTTTGTGAGATCTGTCCATTACTTCCCACTGACCTTTCAGACACCACGTTGTACCACTAGATTGGGTCTGGTTCCAGGAAACTCTTGCTACTGGCAGCATTATTATTATTATTCTATTATTAT
>NW_010254409.1:0-14006 GCF_000690775.1 Eurypyga helias
CTATGATTCTATGATTTAGGCTGATTTTTACCACTGAAAGTAATATGACAGAGGCACATGGCTCTCGCCACACTGCACCTTCCTCTCACAGAAGGTGAGACCGTCGGCTCACCTAGGTCACTCAGCAAAGGTGGGAGAATCGTCCTGAAAGCTCCGGTCTCAGAGCCCAGCCCGACGTTTTCATGCACGCTGCTTGCTGCGCGGGGTGGTGGCAAACAGGTTTTTGGGGGTTTTTTTTGCCTCTGGTGGACTGTGGTATTGAAAAATAAAATAAAACAAATGGGACAGCAACAAGGAAAACTGGAAAACATCACCCCACGATGGTGACCCAAGGTCTGCGAGGATGACGTGCAATCAAGAACCCTCAACGGGAGCAAGATTTCTGTCTCTTGAACATCAAGGATGATGCTTTTTTTTTAAATACTGCCTGCAATTTCATTTACCTGAAAGCGGCCACAGTGATTGATGAGGGTGTAAGCCCTATCTCGGGCTGAGATCTGATGCCCACAGATGCCCCGCGTGTGCTTGGGTGCTTCCTGCAGAAAACACTGAAGAGCATCAGCGGTGCGGGTTTTGGGGTTTGCTGCACTGAGAGCTATCAGAGCAATTAACAGGGAGGTAATTTATTAGTGGGTTCCTGGCGGGTGCAACCCATTGAAACAGCTCCCATTTTGGATTTGAGGTATCCCAGCTCTGCAGTGCCTTCACAACAGGGTTTGCACGGCACCTTGCGTTTGGGAAAGGGGGATTTGCAGGTGAATGAAGTGATTTTGAGCCTTTCTTTGAGCTTCCACCATCTGCGACAAACCTGGGCTCATCTCACACAAAATGCTGGATCATGCACTACCCTATTTTTTATTTTTATTTTTTTGGTAAGAAAAGACACAGGCAAAACTGCTCTGTAAGGTTTTGCAGCGTCAGGAGGCTTTTTGGTGCTCTGCAGATACCAAGCAGACCTGGATGGAGTTAGAGGCTGCAGGATGAAAAAAAATTGCTTAGTGTCTCCTGCAGTGAAATATATATAAATCCTGAAGCATGGCTGCTCATTCACTTTCAGGAAACAGCTATGGAAATAATTTAACTGCTTACATCAAGTAAAATCCATTAGCTCTAATCAGCCGAATTGATTTGCTGGCTGCAAACCTCTCTCAGAGAGGATGGGAGTTAAATAAATAAAAATGCCTCTGTGTTTAAATTACAGCTGCTGTGGCAGAAAGCAGGAATAGCTTTCTCCTTCTCCAGCCTCTTCTGGGAAAAGGCCGTGGCTGAGCGTGATGTCACATGGTGGGACGTTGGTCTTGGGGATGGCCAAGGACATGGGTGTCACTCAGCACTGGGCTCTGCCAGTCTGGGACTCCATCCTGCCCAGAAGTTTGCATGATCATAGAATCACAGAATCGTTTAGGTTGAAAAAGCCCATCCAGTCCCACCGTTACCCCCACACTGCTCATCCCACCACTAATCTATGTCCCTCAGCACCTCGTCCACACAGCTCTGAAACCCCTTCCAGAATGGTGACTCCCCCCTCCCCAGGCAGCCCCTTCCAATCCTGACAGCTCTTTCCAGGAAGGAATTTCCCTAATATCCCATCTAAACCTCCCCCAGCACAACTTGAGGCCGTTTCCCTTGTCCCATCACGTGTCCCTCGGGAGAAGCGACCGACACCCCTCTCTGCACCCCCCTTTCAGGGAGCTGTAGGGAGCGATCAGGTCTGCCCTGAGCCTCCTCTTCTCCAGGCTGAACCCCCCCAGCTCCCTCAGCCGCTCCCCCAGCACTTGTGCTCCAGCCCCTTCCCAGCTCCGTTCCCTTCTCCGCACACGCTCCAGCCCCTCCGTGTCTTTCTTGTAGTGAGTGGCCCAAAACTTTCCCTTATAGAGAGACCCTGGACATCAGCCTCATGGGCTAAAGGTAGATGATGCTCCAGCTCCAAAGCTAGACATGGACCACGTCTGGAGACCCTCTGGTGAAGTGTGTTCAACTCCACACTGCCCCAGTTAGGTGTAGAAAAGCTCTATTTACCTATATTGATCTAATGTCTCTGTGTCCCTGCCATGGGGGTGTTGTCCCAGGCACTCACACAGCTTTTCAGGAGCTACCTCTGCACCACTGACGCTTGTCTGAGCTGCTCCTGACGCCGGCATGTATCACCAAGGACAAGGGAACATGGCAACGCTGCGGGTGGCAACTCACAGAGGATTTTTAATGGCTTCTCACATCATAAATCATTTTATAA
The DNA here is from genome assembly GCF_000690775.1 of Eurypyga helias. Classification (NCBI taxonomy): domain Eukaryota; kingdom Metazoa; phylum Chordata; class Aves; order Eurypygiformes; family Eurypygidae; genus Eurypyga; species Eurypyga helias. Next base: position 2,234 of record NW_010254409.1, read on the forward strand.
TCACACACAACTGCTGTGAATGAGGATCTGCCTGCGGTGCTCTCGTTTTCCTTGTCAACTTTGTTTATGATGCATACATGTTGGGAAGGTGCTTCAAGGCAGAACAGGATGGGAGCCAAAGAAAACCCATATCAGAGAGCTGCATAAAGAGAATAATTCAAGTGACTGAGAAGAAGAATTTGACTGATAATTCAAGTGCTCAAAAGGACATGAAATTCTGTAATGGTAATCACTGGCGTAACACAGCCAGATTTCAGAAGAAGTAATTTTGCAACTGGTAAAAGGCAGTGAAAACTGTAAGACTGTATTTTTAAAGAATTTATATTAAAAACCAAAAAAATAGCAGCAGGTAGAAGTGGGCTTCTTTCAGACCCATGCTCTTGCCCAGAGCTGGGGACGGACAAAGATCCAGCTTGGTGCAATGGTATCACGTAAGTTTGGTGTGATGGGAAGATCCCCAGCAAGGAGGACCTTGCAACTTACTTCTGCTGGAGTGATGGGCCGTGGAGGAATGGGACTCATAGAAACCACTGGATATGTACCAAAAAGATTCGTTCAGTTTCCTTCTGATAATTTTACCCACTGGAGAGCAAATCAGGTTGGTGGGAAGCTCTAGGTGTACATATGAATGACTGAGAAGATTTAGAGGGAAAAAGAGAGCTATCTACGGTTAAGAGGGAGGAGCAGTGAACTGGCGAGAGCTTCTAGCTCATCCGTTAGGGCACTAAGTCCCATAGGGTCTATGTGTGGTGAGGCTTCAACAAGGAACTCAACAAGGAGCCGTGACCAGCTTCTCGTAGCAGGGTAAAGCAGGACAGCTTCCCCTACATGCCACTGCATTGCCCTTTGCATGCATCCCTTCAGGTCCTCCGTCTTAGGCTTTCTCGGCCCTGATCCTGGAGCTTGGCCAGGTCTCCATGTGCAACCTGCTCCACTCGTGAAGTCTCGGCACACCCCACCGTGCTGACTTGCAGAGCTTGGTGACTTGCATAGCCAATGGCTTGGTAACTCAGGGCTTTATGGGTTCCTCCTGCACTCAGAGATGGACACTGATCAACTGAGTTGCAAGGGCGGCTGATAAAGGGATTACAGAGGACAACCTATTGAAGGATTAAAGGAACTTAATGTTCCCAGGCTAGATGCAAGCCATAGGAGATCGGTTTAATGACTATAAATACCTGAGAAGGAAAAAAGCCAAGCCGAATGTAGTCGGAGATATATCATGGGACACGTGTGTGAGTGAGTAGGTTAGGAAATAAGGAGAAATGGTGAGTAACTGAAAGAAAATGGAGAAATATAACGTTTAAAAGCCATGGAGGTGAGAATTAGGCAATAAGGGTAAATGAAACAGCAGTAAAATTTCCCAGAGGTGCTATTGTGGGACTTGCAGGGATTGCTAGCAATCAGCTCTGGGCAGTCCCAGAGGACCTGCCATGACTGTAGCCACAGCTCAGTGATGATGTCTCTCTGATGCTCACAAGGAGAGCATCCACCCTGGCCTTTCCACAGCTGAAACCCAAGAGAACAAGAGAAGGAAAATATAAAAGTGACTGGAGAAACATGCAGCTGCAGGAGAAATTAGATGGACCTTTCGGTGGGTGGGTCCTGCTGCGGAGAGGTTCATCTAAGGGCCAGTGAAGTTTTCTCTACCACTATCATTGCTCTCGGACAGCAAATCACCACACATGTCCAGACAAAGAGATGTTGAATGACTTGCTGAAAGTTACACAGAAAGCCATGGAATAAAACTGTACCTTCTAATTTCCCAGTAGAAACCCTTCCCATCCCATATAATCACTTCCCTCAGAGCAGGGAAGATGGGGTTTGTGATGTTATAAGGAAAGATGCAAGATTACAGTGCGACTTCTTTCTAGGACACTGCCAGGTGTGGTGGTCCCCCACAGATGCAGCAGGATGACTCTTCACTGCTCCATTTCCAGCCCAGACCCATGCAAAGTCACTCTAAACCTAACACTTGCAGAGAATAATTTGCCTCTTTCTGAGTTAGACAGCTAAAATAAATCAGATAAATTCACTGCGGAGGTTTGTGTTCCCTGCTCTGAATCTGCAGAGATCCTGACCTGCTGTAGTCTGGACCTCAGCATCCCACGTTTGGATGCTGAAAACCAGGTGAGATCAGATAGTAAGTTTGGATGGAAGGGGTCTCTGGGGTCTCTGCTCCAACAATGCCCCTGGTCAAAGCAAGGTCAACAAGATCAGGTTGTGCCTGGTCACATCCAGGTGAGGTTTGACTGTCTCCAATGATGGAATCTCTCCTTGCCCTCAGACGACTGTTCTAGGGTTTGACCACCCTCAGAGGGAAACTCATGCTTCCTTATATCTTAGAGGAATTTCTTTTGTCCCAGCTTGGGCTGTCACATCACCAGGCACCTCCATGGAGGGCTCATCTCTGTCTTCTCTTCGCCATCCCAGCAGGGAGCTGCAGAGAGCTGTAGAAACCCTCTTTGCCATCACTCCCACTGCATGCATCCAGCTTTCAGCCTCTCCTTGCACAGCCCAAGCTCCAGCCCCCACCACCTCCCACTGGGCTCCTGTCTGTCATGTTCCACCCGATATTGAGGAGTCCAAACTGGATCCAATGCCAAGGCGGGGTGGGGGTTCACTGCCCTGGCCATACTGTGAACACTATCAAGCTGTGTGTGAAAACAAGCCTTGTCCTAAGCCTGGAAGACCTACAGAATTCTCAAGAACAAGAAATATATTGACTAAGGTTAATTTCTTCTTCAAGAAGATTTCTTCCCAGGACACAGACTTAATTTTATCTACACACAGCAGGGAGATGCATCTCTCCCGGCTGCTCCTGACTGGAAATCTCTGATCCCTGTCTAATTTAAGCAGAAGATTGTAAAGCCCTCCATAAGTTGGTATTTTTGCCTCCTGATTTAATAAAAGTAGAAAGACAAAAAGAAAATGACATATCCACTGCAGAGCAGAATATAAATATTTATTATCCAGCTAGGCCTTGTTTCACTCCTTGGTCAGGTCTTCCAAGGAGCCAACTCATTCATAAAAAATCCAGAATAGGTGGCTTCCCTTGTCACACAGGCAAAGGGCTGGGACTCTTTGCAATACAGCTGCTTGGGGAACTAGCAACACACCTGCTCCAGGGCTTAGCCTGAAATTTCTGGGAGCAGAAAACACTTTCCACGTGTCTGGGTGCCACCAGGGCTCAGATGTAACCCTTTGCACTAGCAAAACGCAAAAGAGCTCCCTGGCATGGCTGGGGTCCAACAAGGACAAGGCTGCAGGATGGAAAACGCCTACAAACATCATCTCTGGACCATGGATGTTCTGGCAGGGACTTTCCCCTCCTTGGTCCCACCACATAGCTCCCTGGCTCTGCTGGGGGTTGCACAGCCCAGGAAGACCAGGACCCCTGGACCTGAAGATCTTCCCACAGCATTTTGGAAATTTCAGGTGGTTTCTCACTAGGAAACAACTGTTTCCAGGCAACAGAGCTGAAAGAGTTAAAAGCCTCCTTTGCTTTCTCAAAGCAGACAGGGTCCTGACATTTGCAGCAGAAGACAAAGGATGGGGAGAGATGCAAGAAAGATCTAAGCCAGTTTCAGCTCAGTTAAAGCAACCGGTGTCTTCAGGAAAGAGCCCTTGAGATTTCACCAGAGCCCTGTTGTTTCTAGTGATTCTGGAAAATGGAGTCTAACAGATGTAAATTCCTTGTAGCCTATGTGCCTGACAAAGAAGGGGGATTATTTTTTTCATCTAACACCTCTGATTTGCTTTTGCCAAGGGTTGTTTTTACTTTTGTTCTGTAATTCTTAGCCACGACGAGCTTGGGGATTCGAAATGCCCCTTAGACAAGCGAGGGATGCCTTTGTATGCGCCAGTGCTTTAGTCGTGGATCGGCTTATTGTTTAATTCAGTCTGTTAGCAGTATTATTCTGTATCCTGGTTACAACGAGACCCTTGGTTTTCTCAGGCCTCTCACAGGATGATTTCTTTGTTTACCTGAGCAGCTTGTCAGTTCCCTGAGGATTTTTTCCCCAAAAATTTTAGAATTTTTTTTTTCCCTCCAGTAAATTGCAGCTCTTTTCACGTGACTGGACAGAGGTTCAGACCCTGCTTGGAGGTGGAAATGCAAAAGGGAGGTAGTATTTTCTTTCTCATACACCCACATAAGCGTGTGCAAGGATGTTCATGGACACTTGTCTGCTCGCTCCGTCCATCCATCCATCCATCCATCTATCCATCCATCCATCCATCCACTCCCCCTTCCATCCCTTCATCCCTGTACTGGCAGCAGTGTGAGGTTGCTCGTGTACCCCGGGTGCTCAGTGAAGCACCCTTGCCTTGTTTACCCACCTCCTTGGCTGAGACAGAAACCCACCCACACCATTTCACTTGCAAATACAAGTGACCTGCCTGTGCTTGTCCCTTCCTGACATGCAAACAGGGTGGTTTGTAGGGGAAGGTGTGTAGAGGGGTATAAACCCTGTGTGGTCAAGCATTGCTGACACACAAATGCCTCATCCTCTCTGCGTACACCCAAATATTGAAGGATTTAAAAGGGGCAGGCACTTCAAGGCAGGATTGGGTCCTGAAGGGAGTTTACTTCCCAGATTTGGGTGGTAAAAGCATGAAATCCTTACCATACAATCACATGGTGAGTCATGTTGACATAAGGCTGCTGACACCTTCCGGCAGCGTCCCTCTGTCCCCATACGGCTGTGGGCAGCCGCCACTGCCACTGTACATTGCACAATCCCCTATACTGTAAGACTGGGTAAATATTGACGGGCGACTTTGCACTTTGCATTCGTCACTCACGGAGTTTCCTTCTCCTTTCGAGACGCGCATGAAGAGCCCAAGATGAAGGTTGAGTTCGCTCCGCTCTCCGTGCCACTGCAGAGAAGGCTGCAGACAGCATCAGTGATTCAATGGGTCTTCAGCTTCTTGTGCCTAGGTAAGAGACATCTCCTTTTCCTTCTGTGAGAAGCCAGGGCAGCTTTTGCCCCAACCCCTTCTCTCCCTGGCCCCAGGGAAAACCTGAAGGTCTGGGACCAAAGGAAAGTGTCATTAAAGGCATCTTCTGGGAGCCTGCAGTGAATCCCAGGCTATGTTAGGACAAGTGATCAGCAGCAGATGTTTCACTTGGATGTCTGTGTGTCTCACTGTTTGAAGAGCCAAGTGGGAGGCTCTGTCTCTCTAAAGCAGTTCTTTTTTTTCCTCTTTATGGTTTTTTTGGTTTCTTCTAACATCCAATCTGAGCACGGTGGCACTAGGGAAGTGCACGGCTGTGTCCTTGTGCTTGGGAACATCTACGGGTCTCACACAGCAGCTAAACCCGTGTCAGGTTCGGGGTTTCAGCCTCTCCTGCTCTTTAAGTTTAGTGTTTTCCTGGTCTAAGGTCCTGCCCTACTCAGCATTAGCTATGGGAAATGCCATTCCTGTTCCAGAGGGATGGTACGATAGGCGACTCTGCTTTGCAACCCTGGGAACAGACACATCACTTTATACAGATGCCCCTGCACACACCAAAAAAGGGCATTTTTCCAGGTTTTCCCCAGGCAGGCTGGGGAAGAGACACGGCAGACTGGGACCTAGACAAGCTCACTACTGCGTGAAAGGCATCAGGTGCTGATGGAAATGAGAGACATGCAGTTTTGTATAGGATGCACTGGGATATAAGGAGATGGGAGACCCAAAGGCAGGATATCAGAGTGCAGACTCTCTGGGGTGATTTACAGCCCATCAGGCGCCAAGGTGACTCCCGGAATTTCCCATTGTCATGCTAATTCTTAATCTGAGGTGGGGTCTGTGTAAAGCTTCTGCTTTATTGTGGCAAGAGAGTTGTTGACTAGTCCCGGGGCACAGAGGTGCAAATCTTTGTGTCTGTATGGGTCCTGGCAGACGAGCACCTCCAAAACAATACCTGCAAAGAAAGCATAAGCTATGCTTCAGACCCTCGTTAGGTTTTTGGAATGGCTCCATCCAAACTCTGCTACAGACCTGGGGCTGAACAGCCACCTCTGCACCAGTATCTGGTGGAATGGAGCACTGGGCCATACTCGTCCAGAGATTGTAGCTGTTTGCATGCTTCTTGGCATAGTTTGGCCCACGCTAAGTAACATTCTTCCAAACTAAACTTCCAAACTTCCAAACGTTGGCACAGTTTGGGCAATGGCAGAGGCCAGGGACCACTGCTGGTAGCCAAGATGTTTGAGGTTGCCCTTTGTTGGAAGAGAATAAGCAACATGACAAGACTGGGCAGTGCTCTTCACCCGCTGAGTCAGCAAATGGGCTCTGCCGAGTTGCTTTGGAGAGGGGTAACCAGTGTGGCCCCTTGGGTTGCTCTGGGACAAGCTGGAGGACATCCTTCTCCAGATGGAAAGGGAATCCTGGTGTAGCACAGCCAGCTGAGCTGCCACAGACCACGGTTATGGCATGGCAGCGTACATGGCATGTACTTGCGTTATAAACCTGGGGGTCTGCTAGTGCAGAAATGATCCTGGCTGTGGTCAACCTTCCCGTGTGCACCGGAGATCCCCTTGCAGGAGGTGGCATGGGTGTTGTTCACAGCACGGGGGAGGGACCATGTAGCCCTGGAACCAATCAGACAGATGGGGACATTTTGGGGTGTTCCGTAGCTCCCTCTTTGCCCCTGCACCCAGATTTCCTTTCTCGATGCCCAGATGGGATGGGGCGCAGTAGAGACGTGGCTGCGATGTTAACAAGGGATACAAGACATCCCCATTCCCAGCATGGACACAGCTGAGACTTAAGGAGCTTTTAGAATGTTTTCCAGCAAAACAACTTGGCACTATAGGTTTTCCCCTTCTTGGAATCAGATTCAAGCTGGCACTTGACTTTTCAGTGATGGAAATGACTTCTGGAGACAGCAGACAGCCAGAAAATGGTCAGGAGGAATGAATCCTCCGGAGTTGGAGGGTTACATGGAGCTATCTGAAATGCAGGCTCTGCCTCCTGAAGGGAAATTCAGCTTGCTTAGAATAAGGATGAGACCCAAATCCACACATGCTCTGTGTCTGGCCTTCCACACATTACTGTCTTTCCCTGGAGCTGTTTTATTTTTATTTTAATTTTTTTTGGTGATACAATCAGAAACGAAACCAGCTAAGGAATGCTATGAGAAAGGCATGAGAGAGGTGATAACCAAATGTTGTGAAACAATCCCAGCTGGTTTGATTCATTTTACAAAGTCTCTTTAAGCCTGGAGATTTCATAGAATAATAGAATCACAGAATCTTTAGGTTGGAAAAGCCCTTTAAGCCCACCCAGTCCCACCGTTAACCCCACCCTGCTCATCCCACCATTGATCCATGTCCCTGAGCACCTCAGCCACACAACTCTGAAACCCCTCCCAGGGTGGGGACTACCCCCTCCCCAGGCAGCCCCTTCCAACCCTGACAGCCCTTTCCAGGAAGGAATTTCCCCAATATCCCTTCTAACCCTCCCCTGGCACAACTTGAGGCCGTTTCCCTTCTCCCATCACTTGTCCCTTGGGAGGAGAGACCAACCCCCCCTCTCTGCACCCCCCTTTCAGGGAGCTGTAGGGAGCGATCAGGTCTGCCCTGAGCCTCCTCTTCTCCAGGCTGACCCCCCCCAGCTCCATCAGCCGCTCCTCATGGGAACTGTGCTCCAGACCCTTTTTTCCACCCAGAAGCTCCCAGTTTAACAACCCCAATAGCTCGATGCTAAGGGATACCTTCCATATCATCCCATGAGGTGCCAAACCCCCCATGCCACACTCACAGCCCTCAGCAGGCACAGAGAGCAGACCTTCCGTGGGCAGGATTTGGCCACCAGTGCTCCTTTCTGTCTGACAGTCTTATGCTTCTGCTGCCAGAAAAAGGCTGCCGAAAACACACGGTCAGCTGCTGCCAGACATTTATTTGCACGTCCCGTTGGCTGGAGATCCCAGCAGCTGCCGCTCGCAGCACTGGTCGCAGGCAGCTGTTGCTATGGTGGTGGCAGGGAGCTCTGCTGCAGCATCTCTCGCAACAGGCAGGCATTGTCCGTGCCGATGGTTTTCTTGAGGATGCTTCTGGCAAGGGCAACGGTGAAAAAGGCTGAGACAAATGGTGACACTTTCTTCAGATGCTGACAGCTGCTGGAAGGAGATGGCATGGTGTGAGGATGGGTTGCAGGGCATGGAGTGGGGACCCCATTGCTTCCCCCAGCAGCAGGATCCCAGTACTCCCCAGTGCCCCTTGCTAATGCAGTGGAGCCAGGCTTCTGCAGGGCACCAAATTCATCAGGCTGGTGCCCAAAACCTGCTGCACTGCTTCCTGCTGCCCTCTGATTCCCAGTCCCCATGGGCTTGGGCACGGGCATCCATCCAGACTCCACAGATCCAGTGTACGACACCCAGCCTTTGAACCCAGCAGGGCTGGCTCAAAGGGCACGCGGTGCCAGCCTGAGTCAGGTCCCCTTGACAGCTGAACGTAGTCCACAGCCTGACCCAGGCTTGGATGTGCCAAGGGGGACAGGATCCGTGCAGGATGTCACTGTCAGGGACTCCAGGCTGGCATCGGGGACCTAAGCAATGTGCATCCTGCAAATCCTTCTGACAACTGCAATATGAACCTGACTCACTCTGGGTCTGCTGCAGTGCCAAAAATCGCTTTCCACAGGCTGCTGTTTTCCCTCTTTCAGGCTGAATGAGCCAATGCTGGGTCAGCACCAATGTTGGGGCCAGCAACACTGTGATGAGACATGGCCCCTCTTTGGACTCACCCAGAAAAATCCTCTGTGTGCTTTGTAGCCTGTGGCTCACGTGGAACCTGTGGCATATACATGTGTGCTGTCTGTCAGTGCCCATGTTTTCATGCAGAGAGGGACTTGCAGCTCACAACAAAACTATTTAACTCAAGATACCCACCACCAAACACTTCATTTTTGCTCTGAGCTTCTTTGAGGGAGCCCAGGCCAGGAAAGCACTTGACCTGTGAGGGGATCCACGAAAGCCATCACATCCATGTGGATGTGTCTTCTCTTTGCTGATTCCTGTACAGCCATGGAGATGTGAGGTGCTGAGTCATGAAGATCTGCTTCTTCCAGAGCCACACCTCACCACGGACAACCGTAGACAAACCTCCCAGCATCTGGCCTGAACAGAAAGTGTAAGATTTAAGGCCCATATGGAGCTTCCCTTCTTGTCAAGCATGCTTTGGTTTTGGCTTTGGTCTGAAGGGATGTTTTTTCACTTTCCGTGGCAGAGTAGACAGCGCACCAGCTACTCTCAGGCCAGTCCAGGATTCTCTGGCCATTTTTAGATAATGGAACTGTTTTGATTGCAAAGAAGTGCAAGATGCCCTTAGACCTCTTGCAGCCTATGGTGATGTCTGTCTAGAAAGGGCTCTGTGTATGGGCTTAAGCCTTTATAGTAATTTAACATGTAGTTGGACAAGAGTCCAGACCTGGAGGAGAAGAGGATCACATCCGTTTGCAAACACATTCCCAAACCTGCCTATTCCTTCTGAGTATGCAACCATGGCTTGACAGGCTGCAGCCTGAGGCTGGGAATCAGAGCAGTTAGGGGGGCAGAAAGTTGGAGGTTGATATTGTAGTGATGCTATGGCTGAATACTGAAGGTAATTCTCCTCTCCTTTCCCTTAAAGAATAATGTAAAGGCAGCAAGGCAGAGCCGTGTTATAGTCACATCTCATTGCCATTTGTGTGCCTGATGTGCCTGCAGACCCTACCCTCAGCAGAGAGCCTGCTCCCATGGAGAGCTTGACCAAGCTGGGGGTTGGAACTATATGGTCTTTAAGGTCCATTCCAACCCAAACCATTCTGTGATTCTGAGCTGATCTGGCTCTGCAGAGCCCTGGTGTTCAAAGATGGTTTTCTAATGAACTGAGGGACTTGGGGGTTTTCCCCCATCCCATCATGACACAGACTGGTATCTCTTCCAGTGATGTTTCTGAGACCCGACAGCCCTTTGCGGATTGCTTTGTGGGCACAGCAGGTTGCACGTCTGGAGTTTGGCCCCAGGAGGGTGATATCTGCTGAGATTCCCTGGCGAAGAGCCTAATGCCATGTTCGCTATATCCTATAAAGATTTTGCCTGGCAGGTAGCCCAGAAAATGACTTTTTAGTTTTGGTAGGAAAGCAGATGCTGAGGGAAATGTGGCTGTCATGTGGGCAACTCTGAAGTGGTCTCCTGTCGAGGGAGGGACAGGTCAGAAACCCTCATCATTCCTCATTTTCCTCCTGGGAGTCCCCAGAAGGCAAGAAAGCAATGATTATGGGGAACAGCCTCACAACAAACAAATGTTCCTGTCTGCCACCCATCCTTTCTGCCAAGTCCTGCAGAAAAGAAGCAGAATGGGCAAGGGGGTGGCTTTAGGTTGTCCTTGCTGCTCTTCTCTGGGAGGTGACCAGGGGAAGAAGGGGAGCATGTTCTTCTCCATCACGGAATCAGGAAAGGTTCAGGATTTGCAGGAATAGAAATAGATCCTGTCTTCTAGTGGCCTTAGCTCAAATAGATGCAGGATTTGGGCCTTTCTTGGGTGGGATGTTATTTTTGGTAACATAAAAGAGGCTGGGCCAGTGCCAGTGAAGGGACCCTGGACCATGAAGTCCTGGACAGTGAAACTGGTGGTGGAACCAGCCTGGCGACCTGACAAAATACAGCCCATAAGTAATCATGTATCTGCCTAAGGCTGGGATTGGCTCAGATGCAGACAGTAAGCTTTAGCTGTACATTTTCTGGAATTCTCGTGTCTTTTTGGTCCCATCCACAGCAATGTTCAGACTGGGACAGGAATGGGCTCCTTCTGACAGCAACCAGGACAATGTAAGATTTTACAAGCACATGCACACAAAAAATAACTTAAGATTAAGTGAAGGTCATTATATGCAAATTCTGCTGTAAAAAAGAAAAGAAAAGAAAAGAAAAGAAAAGAAAAGAAAAGAAAAGAAAAGAAAAGAAAAGAAAAGAAAAGAAAAGAAAAGAAAAGAAAAGAAAAGAAAAGAAAAGAAAAGAAAAGAAAAGAAAAGAAAAGAAAAGAAAAGAAAAGAAAAGAAAAGAAAAGAAAAGAAAAGAAAAGAAAAGAAAAGAAAAGAAAAGAAAAGAAAAGAAAAGAAAAGAAAAGAAAAGAAAAGAAAACTGCAAATGAATTGAAGGACAAATGAATAATTATATAATTGCAAGATAAAGCCTCACTTGGATGATAAGTGCATGGATTTGGACCAGAAGAACTCGTACATTTTGCAGAATGTACTTTGAGCTTTGCACGGTATGATAAAAAGAGGCTTAGCCTTTGCTTAGTTTTGCAGCAGATCTGATGATCTGGCTCCCAGGTGCCATAAAATTCCAACCTCTGCCTTGTTCCTCAAGTGGTGTTTATGTGTCATGTGGCCGCTGGAGCTTTGTTTCATGCTGTATGCTCTTTTCCTCAACAGTTTTAAAGACAGTGCTTGCTGCATCTGAGAGGAGAGGCACCAGGTACGAGCAGTGGTTCGTTCTGACCTAGAGGATGTGCTGCAGGTTAGACTTCTTGCTCCGCAGAGAACTGCAGTGTTTCCCGTATGTTTGTGCCTACCCGGGTGTCTGCCACAGTGTCGCTACCTATATGAGGACATAAGATCCCATTTCAGCTTTAGGAAGATTTAGGATTCTGATAGATTATTGCTTTGGTTTTCTGGTGCTTTTATTTCTTTTGGGTGGCTTTTTTTTGGTGTTGTTGGTTTTCTCTGTTTGTTTTGTTTTCCCATAACAATTATCACTGCCATCATAGGATCAGAATCAAAGGATGGTTTGGGTTGG